>NC_046222.1:12898500-13093500 GCF_009819885.2 Catharus ustulatus | reverse complement strand
AATTGAACACTATCACAAATCAAATCAGTGACCTTCCTCCAATGTATAATAAAGAAATCAAAAGTGCTTTCAGCCTCAAATGGTCAAAAGAAAATCAACAAGCAATTACTGCAAACATCCCAGTCATTGCACGACTCAGTGATTCATTCAGATTCAGGCCAAGGAGACACAATAAAACCCATCTGCTCCAAAATATCTTGTAGATCAAGTCTAAATTGCAGTTTTGCTTCTGTAAGAAGCTTCTTTCTGTGATGCTGTGATGCTGTGTAGATGACTGTGTGAAATGATCCCCATAGCTAAGAAAAAGAGATTGAGACACAGAAAATTTAAGATAAGGAAATGTAACTGTTTAGTTACATATATTTGCATGACCATATTGCAAAATGAGACTCAGGGTTTAAAAAAGGTAAGACATGAAAGAGAGATAGCTAATTATATTGGAAGGTGACAGAAAATGAAATTAAATTACTGTATTGAGGACAGCAGTGGCAAATAGAAGTGAGAAAGTACAAAGCAGTTGATTCTGGGGTACATTTAACAAGCTACCTAAAGAGAACTTTATGAAATGTAGTTTAGAAACAGGTAAAACAGCAGCTGCATCTGAACTATAACTTTACGCTAAAGGAAGTATAACAGAGATTTAAAAAAATCTTCTCTAGAGGTTTTAATTCCAGGTACAGGCCAGATTCCAGATTAATTCATGCCTGACTTTGTTTTTGAAATTACACTCTCCTTGTGTTACAATTCATGATAATTTTAGCAAATTTCAGCACCACCTTCCTCTTATTTTCCTTATGTCTCAAATTTTCTGCCTTCCTGGATTTTGTCCAAATTGACATCCTTTCACTTGTATCATTTTTTTCATTGCATTTATTTACACAGTTAAATATATTTGTGTTAATACATTAAATATAGTTAAGTATATTTTGCAGGCTGCTTTTAATTGTCATTACTGCTAAAGTTTTATACATGTGAGGTATTTAATTCCTCTTTGATGTGTTTGAGGATCTGCTATCTGGAAGTCAAATAGTCTACACTCACCTTTAATGTATTTAGATATTTACCTGTTGTTTAATTCCAATATGACTTGGAGTCATTCTTTAGAAAGAAAATTTCAATACTTACTAAAAGTGACATATAATAATAAAACTGAATGCAGTGACTTCTTATTCTAAAGACCAGTAGCATGTAATATATACTATATATTCTTCTTTTAAAAACTAGAATTATAAATTGTTAGAGCTTTATTATCTGTTTTGGAATATTTAAAAGATCCTCCTCTTGCCAGAGGAGGATCAAGGTTTATGGATCAAGGTCATCATGCAATTTCATGTGTTATTCTGGGGTATTTAGTTTTAGTTTAGTTTTAGTTTTTGCAGGGTATTTTGTTGCTGTTGTTGTTTTGGTTATTGGTTGGGTGGTTTTGGCTTTTAATATTCGGGTTTTTTTTCCTTGCTGTTCTGTGACTGTGAAGTAAAGACTAGAATGAAGGTATTTTCATGACTGTCTCTCTTTTTCATAGAATTGAAGAATGGTTTGAATTGAAATTGAGACCTTAAAGAACTTCTAAGTCCAATGTGCTCGATTGGGCAGGGACAACTTCCACTAGACCAGTTCAAAGTTCCATCCAGCCTCACCTTGAACATTTCCAGGGAGGAGACATCCACAACCTCTCTCAGAAGCCTGTTCCAGTGCCTTATCACAGTCAAAGAAAGTAATTTCACCCTAATATTTAGTCTAAATACACCCTGCATTAGAATCATAGAATGATTTGGGTTTGAAGGGACATTAAAGAACATTTTTGCCATAATTTCTCTGCATCATTGTGTGTTTTAGGTTTATTCTTCCTTATTTTCCTGTAGTAAGGGTGAAAATAAATACAAAATGAGGTCTAGTCCATAGTTACATGTAACATATAACATGTACCAGCCCTGACAATAAAAGAAATTGTAAACTCTTAGGCTAACTGCAAATGGCACAAGGGAAAACCATATCCTCTCTCACCTACAGCATATAGCAACCAAAAGTTATTACAAAACCTATGATTTATCAGCATTGCTCATTTCTGCTCTGAGGTTACATAGAATGCCTATTTTACCATGAGGGGATAGAAATAAGAGAGCATAAAACTCTGTTGTATTATGTTTGTAAAAGCATTATAAAATAAAGGCAAGTATTGGTGTCTGGGGACACTTTTACAGGTATAATTGAAGCTAATACCTGCTGATCATGGGAAAGAGGAATTATTGCAATACTTATATAAGTCTGCAGAAATAAAACTGACAGAGTCGTATGTAAAATTGCTCAATCAATAAGCTGCATTTTAAAAGACATTTTCTGAGAGCTCTTACCTCATTTCTTTTTTTCTCCTCTGAGCTTCTTCTAACAAAATCAGACTTAAGCCTACAGGTATTTTACCTGAGAGTATCTTAAGAAAGGTTCAGCATCCACAGCATGCATTCCTTTCTCACTGGCTTCAGCTCCCTCTTGCTGTATTTTTAATCAGGCTGATTTACTTCAGCAGGCATATTTTCAAATATTCCATGAATTTCTAGGAAGCTATAAAAATAATCTATGCTACTGAGTTTAGTCTATCTAATAGGAACTTCTTCATCTTAATGGCACTTTTTGGTATTATCAATCATTATGAACTTTGTAAAGCCACAGAAATATAGATTTAAAAATTGTGAGTTTCTCCATTTGTGAAGCAATTCAGAGACAATACTACCTAACAAACCATTTCAAAAATTCGGGGCAGTTTGGAATATGTCCTGTTATTGTATTTCAAGTTGAATTTATCTACATTCAAATTGTGGCTAGATTTAAAATAATCCATAAAGACCAGAGTAGGAGATTTTCTTGGATTTTAATTTTGACTACAGTGAGTTTGAAAATTATTTTGTCATGCGAGTTTACACAGTAAATAAAGTATAATCAGGAATTCTAGGAAACAAAGTAGACGTGCTTATAATGAGCTGGGGGTTGAGAAATAAATAGAAACTATTATATTATTGATTAATATGAAATGGATCCTGTTCTGTTGTGGTTATTATTTAATTTAATTACTCCTAAATTGGTAAACTACCAACATAAATAATGTCTAATATAAAAACAGTGATTTCTGTGGTAGGATAGTTGTATACTGACCTCCAAATTGCTTTCGTATGGTGTGCTTGCTTTTGCCATTATAAGTATTCAATCAGACTCTGGATACAACTTGTAGAGGTTTTTTTGGTTGGTTGGTTGGTTGGTTGGTTGTTTTGTTTTTTTTTTTTTTTTACTAGTTAGAGTCCAGGTAGCAAACACTGATTTGCACAACTACTGTTCTGGATAATTCTTATCTTAGTGAAAATAATTTTGGAATATTTTAATGAAGTCCTATATAGTCTGTGATTCTATGTGCCTCAGGTTTGACTTCTAAAGTTCCCTTGAAACCCTTGCTTTTGACAAATCAGACCTGACAACAACCCCTTAAAGACAGAATACTTACAATGTTTGTAGATATTTTTCAGGGTAATGAACATGAGCTGTTCTATGCTGGTTGATATATATGTGCAGTAATATAATCACCTTGTACATATGATTTTGCAAAGATTATACATGTGTATATTACATACATATATACATGACCACGTATATGTATGTGTGTATATTTATATATATATATATATATATATACATACATGAGCTTGTACATCATTTATGCATATACCTTTGTACCTGTTAGAACACTGGAGATTGCTATGGAGTGTTTAAAAAAATAATGAGTTTGACCACTTTCAGCACATCAACATTTGATTGATTGTCAGTGGTTGATATTGATGCCTGGAAAGGCTGACCTGGAACTGAGACTAGACAGAGTAAAAAGAATAAAATAGGTATTTATTGAAAGGATACATCTCAGGCAGGGGAAGAGCCTGGCTGGGGCTACAACAAATCAAATCCAAGATGGATCCCAGTCAGGAGTCTTTGCACTTTTATAACTTTTGGTTTATCTACATAGTGGGTAAATTGTCCAACCACAGCCCCAGGCTATGAAGTCTCAGCCCCTTGGCTTGTTCCCTTCCCTTTGACGTTGTTTATGCTTTTTGGGTAACAGTTTTCCTTGATTCTCTAGCTGGGAAGGGATTTTTTTGTCCAACTGCCCTGTGAAGAGCACTTACTAACACCCAACATGAAGTTTCAGAGTTACACACCAAGCAGCAGAGAATCTGAAAAATATAAAAGCTAAAACCCAAGGCATCATTTTTACACAGATAATGATTGGCTCTTAATCACTTTCAGTTGTCAACAATACATGTTCAAAGCAATCAGTCCTCAACACTTACACCCTGAAGTGGGCTTTGAGTATCCAACTCCAGGGAGCTGACACTGAATAGTCAGTGCTGATGGTCCTTGTTTTGGGGCCAGGATTTGCTCTTTTTTTGCCAGAAAGCTTTCTTGCTTATTCTGGTTCCATCAGCACCTGTCCTGTTCATCCTTCAGGATGGTTTTGGTTTTATCACACACCTCTATTGACTGTTGCCAACTCTTAGCTCTTGCATTGCAGATTTTACTGCATACTGAATATATTTTTCTGCACCCCAGTTTTGCAGTTACACAAATCTCCATTTGCCTCTCTGTAGCTATGTATTTGTTATATGTTCAAGTTTAGGTGCATATACAAAATTCCTAGCACTGTTACAATGCTATAGAATTCTTATATGCAGTCACAGATTACTCTACCTTAATGTGCTTGTGGTCAAGACAAACATGCTTAGTTTACCTTACTTAGTTTCAAACCTTATGGATATCACAGGTGTTTCTGCTACATTACCCCAGGAGAAACTCTGCTTTATATGAAATTTGGGATCCCATCTCAGAAATGTAGTGAGCCCTGTAGGGTTGGCTGAACAAGATATTTATTTGTAACTGGTTTTAAATGTCAATAAACCAAGCTTTGCTTGTTTTTTCTTAATTTAACCTTTACTTCACAGTATTGCGAGACAAAACATAATTTATTTTATTAGATAGAAATTTCACAAATGAAACCAGTTATACATAAGTGATATTTAGTTGTAGCTTTAGGGGCTTGGCCTGAATGCAGAACAAGATGTAGACAGGATAATTTCTGATAGGTAAATTCAGTTAAAGGACTTGCAGATAAATATGTACAATAAAATTTATTTCACATCAAAGGGGAAAAAATACTTTTTTGCAAGCTTTTTTTTTTGTAACAAAATAGTGAAACAAAATTAAATATCAATAACCCTTTTACCAAGTCTGGACAGGATGCAATGACTGTGTGAAAATGGAAAGAAAATGGTAAGTGGAAACTCTTCCTCCACTGTGGCAAAGGTACCTGAGTGTCCGGTGTCTAGACCAAGCAGCTGGATAATGGATGAGATAGAGATATTTGACTGCTCAGCCCAGTAGCTAAACTACTTAAGGCTTAGAGGAAAGGCCTAGGGTAGCTTCTGCTGTTTTCTCAGATTACTAGTTCATAGAATTACTTCTGCTATTTATATAAATATATTAATATATGTAATACTTCGGTAATTCAGGTAAACCAGGACTCTTTAAGTTCAGTGAAGAAGTGACACAGCTAGGAACAAAGAAAGACTGAATAGAAGCCTAATATTCTGCAGTATATAAAGCAAAAACTTATGGCAAAAAAACTCCAAACCGAACAAATAATAATAAAAAAAATCAGCATGAGTGGTGCTTTTTTATAAGTGCCTTTTAGTCTCAGATGAAAGATCAACATATAATCATGCAGACAGCCTTATTATGGATGCAAAAAAGGTCATATATTTATGTTGCAGCACTGTTGTGGTGAAGATAATAGGCCCTGATGTGAAGTGGCATATTTGAAATGAAGCACACTGCCTCATGAGTGTCACTTCAGGGCTTCCCAAGTGAGGATGGCTCTCTTTCTGTGGTTCAGGACTCAGATTGCACATGATAGCCTCTGCTCTCCCTTCAACAGACCCAGAAATAGTACTGAGCTTGCTTCAGTTGGCTCCTGTTCACATGCCAGGATATGCTTCTACCATAATGGAAACTTCATTTGTTTTGGTGGGGATGATTAACAGTGTTCTCTGTTACAAATTCCTGCTGTGAAACTTTCTGGCATAGTAAGAGTGGTAGAAGCCCTAACAGCTCTGACTTTCCTCCTGAAACATCTGCTATGAATGGAATTTGGGAAGGGACTTGTTGAAAAGAGAAATACAGAGTTTATTGCTAAAACTATGTGGAGACAGTTTTTGACCTAAAGCAAGTATTATGCCAGCATAATAAGCCCAGAGTGTTTTCCACAAAAGAAGTATAATGTTTAAACAGAAAAGAAAAATTCAATCCTTTTCCCTGATGGGACTTTGCCTTCATTCATATTCTGCACTCAGGGAACATGCTTGTACTATTCAAATCCTTACAGTTTAACTAAAGGCTCAGGAGAGAAAGTTCAGCAACTCTGTTCAGCTCAGATAAGCACTGCAGAGCCTAACTTCCTATGCAAACCTGATTAAGATGTCACAGGCATTCAGAAATCCACTCTGTGCCTCCACCACCTCGTGTCTCTTTGTTCTTTCTGACACCTGAGCAAGGCTCTGGCACAATGCAGCCCTCCTTCTGTCCTGTCCCTTGGCTGTTCATTGCGTAAAATCCCTGCATTCATTCCCTGCTGATGGCAGACCATTCTCCAAATAACTTTCATCTGAAGAAAAGGTTTTGTCTCTCATTGGCTGCAACAGTATCAACACTGGTCTTACACGTTTACTTTTAGAATATCCTGATGATTGAACACTCTCCTAATTTTAATGCATCAAATTTTAATGTTTAACCCTGCACAAAAGATGCCATTCTCAAGCATGTGTGTTTCAGATATTTATCTCCTGTGTAATTACAGTTCAACCACCATCTCTAAGAGCCAGCAAATTGGTTAAAATCAGTTTTGCCAACGTGTCCAAATGCAGTGTTTCCTTTGGTTACTGTTTGTGGCTATTGAGTAATTTGTCAGTTAAGTCCTACTTGAATGTTCCATAATTTTATCTGTGTAGCTTTTTTAGCTTACATAAACAGTACCACTGAAGAAAGTTAACATCTGCCTCCTTATCTCATGTTCATCCATTTACTTGAGTACTCCTAGGACCAACTGAACTGCCAGCTTCTTTCCAAAGCGTTCCTCTGTTGCTTGATCTGTTTCTTTTCTTACTGAACACATGGAGGAGTGACCTGTGGGAAAAGGTGAAATCCTCTCAATCCTTAATCAATCATCTCAACTTTTTTTATACCTTTCTATAGAAGAATTCCTGGGCCACATCATGCAGTAGAAAGATCATCTGTCAGTACATGTGTACATTGTGAATATCTTACTGTTATTAACTACTGGCCTGTAATACTAATGTATAAGAAATTGCCATATTTGTTGTCCAAAAAAATATACTCTAGTAAAAAAAAGGAAAAAAAAAAGAAAAAAAAAATCCATGAATTTAAGGTCTGGTTTTGTTGTACTTCTAAATAAACAAAGAGATGATGTAATTGGAATTCAACTTGCACATTTAAAGGATGGACTAAAGGAATGCCAG
The DNA here is from genome assembly GCF_009819885.2 of Catharus ustulatus. Lineage (NCBI taxonomy): Eukaryota > Metazoa > Chordata > Aves > Passeriformes > Turdidae > Catharus > Catharus ustulatus. The sequence continues at coordinate 13,085,935 of NC_046222.1, read as the reverse complement.
AATTAATCCTTTGTGGTTGTTCATGGGCCAAATGAGTGGATATATAATAAAATCTGCCAGTAATGACTTCAAAAAACAGACTTATACCTGATAAAGAGGTAGCAGAGTATGAAGAATGTACCTGTCAAATCTATTGTTGTATCTGGGTTTGATATCAGTCTTGCATAGAATAATCTTTGATTTACAATGCTATTTAGAAATACAGTGAAAAGTAATATAATGTTCAGTATCTCTTATTGTCATGCACTTGTCAATCTGTTTGTATCTTATACTTTGTATTTCTTTCATTTATAGATTTTAACTGATGATAAGGCAAAAATGGAGTCATTAAAATGATAATGCCTTCAAAGGACTCTATTTTTCCATTCTTATTCATAACAATTAGTAACTTATCCCATGGTTAATCCATTTACTTTAAATAGTGGGTATCAAGAATATAAATGCTGCATGGAAAGGATAATCAGGAACAAGACAATACATCTTAAAAAAAAAAATAAATTAAAAGAATCCCACAAAAGCAAAAAAATTATCAGTTTTATTTCAATAGCCAGAAAAAAAGCATATATAAATTTAAATCTAGCAAAAGATTTGTGTTCCCACCCCACTGTAAAATCAAAGTTTATCACTTTACTGATAGTGAATGCCCATTACATTTTAACAGATTTTCTAGATTGAATTCTGTTTCTGTAGAAATGACAGTATTTCTTTTGACTATGTAATGGTTTTGATCAATCAGCCTTACTCAATTTGCATCTAATGATTTTACTTCTGTTGTGTAAATATGGACCCTGTCAAAAGTCGTCTGTTGTCTTAAAATTAAAGGAGAGAAAACGCTGAGAATGGTGATTTTTAGCAAAAAAAAGGCTATTACTAATGCTGCTAGTCTTGGGATTGAGTTTGTCTTTAAAATCCTGTAAAAAAAAGACTAAATAAGTTACAATGTGAAAGCATTAGAAGAAAGCGGTTTGGAGTGAAAATGTCTCTCAATTTTGAGATAAAATTGTCTGTCTATGCAAGAAGGTTTTGTCAAACACTGTTTTTTTTTATACTTGTTACGATTGCGAGCAATTCTACTTACCTTGATTTTAGAAACCCTAAGATGTAGAGATGCAAAGAGTCCTTTGTCATTCTTTTTATGAGAGCAATATTTTAATAGTGTCATTTGGAACTAGGAGATCTGAGTGGCGTCTCTATTGCTGCATGTATGTGCTGCTTGCATGAATGTCAGAGGAATGAGTGACTCTGCCTACTGTTTTTCCTTATTTCACAGAAAATAAAATTTCATCCTTAAACAAACAGCTCCTGCTCCCCTTTCCCACACTGGCAAGCTCTCTTTGGAAAAAGCGAGAAATGCTATGAAAATCAAGAAGCTAGTGACTCACAAAATGTAAGTATATGAGTGTAAATACAGAGTCTATTTGATCTTGTGTACATCATCTATCACAAAATATTTAGCTGAAGATGTGAAAAGGGACCTAAGGTATTTATAAAAAAGGGAATCTTCAAAATTTCTTCAATATGGTCTTTGTAATTCTTAATTCCTTTGTAAAAGAAGTTTTATGCAAAAAGCCCCAAAATGAAACAAAAAACTCCATGACTGCTACCACCATCACCAAAAAACCCAACCCAAAAAGAAGCAAACCAAACACCAAAAGAGCCCCCCTTTTGTGCCACATTTCTACAATGATAGTTTTCATCTAGATCTAGCACCCTCTGAGAGGGTAAAATTAGAGTTACTTCTATGTCTGATAAAGATGGCTTCATATTTTGCTTGACTTCAAAGCCTCTAAAATTCTATTAAACATCTGCAAAAAGCTTGACATTGATCTACAAATCTTGTGGATTTTTCCCAGTAGAGAACCTTGTTACTGTGAAGAATTACATATGTTAGGGGTTATAGAACCAATCCCACTTAAAATCCTACTTAAAAATTTGAACATTACATGTGACAGAAGACAAACTGAAGTTAGTGATAATCTGGCATGCAAAAGATGGATCAACAAGCAATAGGTGATTATTTCAATATTTCTTTGTATTTTTCTTTGTGATGCATCCAAAAAAAGCCATTGTTTCACCCTGATGACTAGGAGATGTGGAAATTAGGTCTTTAAGGGATAAGCAATTGAAATACATTTGTAAGACGTGTCAGTTGTCTCAGGAATGCTGTAAAGTTCTTTGGTGAAGGAAAATATCCTTTAGTAGCAGATTATTTCTGAAAACATTACATACAGAATTACCATAATAAGACATATATAGCACATAGATTTAGGTTCAAAAGAATAGCTTCTGAATTTATTATTTTTGAACTAAAAATAGAGACTTGCTGTAGTGTTGGCTAAGTTGATAACAGAATATTTTAAATCCATCATTGTCCCCAGTCTAAGTGCATGCTATTGGAATTTGGGACTGATATTCCTTCAGTCTAGATATACACTTCCAGTGTAAAAATCCCAAACTGGTAAAGATAGGAAAGAAATATAGAACTTGCCCAGAGTATTGAAGAAGAAGAAAAATTGACTTCTTTCCCAATGTACAATCTGATAATTGCCTTCCTGACAGATAAGGATTTCTCCATGGAAAGGCAGTGAAATACCTGCAGGAAAAGGAGGGAAGATTCATATTTCTCACTTCTGAATACTTCATGTAGATTTTCAAATTAACCAGCTGGTTTTGCTACATTCACTTTTTCTGATCAGTATGGATTTTGTTACAGGGAGTCTGACTCAAAGTGGAAGCCTAACCTTTTCATGATTATCTAATTAATTAGAGCTCTAGAGATGATGAAAAGGCTCTTGGGAATGCATTGGAGAAAAAGAGTTCCCCTCCAGCCTGGAAGCAAAGAGAATGAGATAATATGTACCAAACTTAGACATCTTGTGCATTAATTCTCTAGCATCTTTAAGTAGGATATGGCATTTTCATCATCATGGTTGTTACTGAAGGTCAGTTAAAGACTTGTGGAGACTGTCCCACTGTTCTGACCAGGAGTTCTCTCACATGAAATCAAAGGTTACACTGCCCAGACTGAAGTTGGGAAATTGTTAACATAATTCTTTAATAGAAACTGTCTTGATTTATAGTAAGGAAATGAGACAATCATGGGTGGGGGAGGAATGACAATGAACAGTCCCTATCTCCTACAGATTAGAGAGATCGCCAGACTAGATAATCTGGGAACAAAGTATCCTCTTTTCATGTTTGGATTCCTTGAACTGAAGCAGTGAGAGGAATAAAAACACAAACATATCTACAAATTCTTTAAGATTTCAAGCAAAGCAGCAGAAATGCATTTCCAGATGAAATGAAGCAGCCAGTTAGGTGGAAAAAGCTTTTGGGTGCAAATTAACAGAAACTTCAGAAATTTGTAAGTTTATTTGTCTACAAAACTCATGTTGTTTGACAAAGAGCAATAAATATTAAGGTCAAGGAACACGTGACATCACGTAAGATCTAAACTTCAGAGTGCTTTACAGATGTAACTGAGACCAAGACACAGCATAACAACCACTTTCATGACACAAAAATGAAACCTCTGGTAGTTATGTGCACAGGCAGGTTGCTTGTAATCATTGTCTACATGCTTTGACTCTCTCATCTGCATGTATATGTCAGTTGATGTTTGGCAAATCAGTATTTTCACTCATATTCCTCTAGCATAACTCAAAGATATTAATGGTGAATAGATTGTCCCAGAAACACTGGGGATTGAACAGATAATAATATACCTGCTTCCCTTCAGTCTCTTAGGACTCCACCGATAGAAACAGTGCTGTGCCATGCCATGGGAGCAGGTGTAAAGAGTAACCTTGCTGAAAAGCACATTTTTTTGGGTTTAATTCACTCATTCATCTGCCATTACTGTTGGTAAAGTGAAAATGCCAGCAGGAGTTCTGACTAGGTCCAGAAGAACTGCACATGAAACAGCCATCAGCTTCTAGAGAAGTTTGTCTAGATCTACTCAGACAATGCATAGATCCCTAGCAAAGTTCTAAACACTTTTTTCATCCTTTTAGTTTGTCAAAACCCCTTTGGCTTCTTCTGCCTTTCTTGGTATCTAGCAATACTTTCCAAATATTGTTTTTAGTACTGAAATATAGGCTATGAAAATTAATCTAAGTATGAAGTAGAAGTTTTATTTTGTACACAGTAAACCATGTACCTTCTCAAGAGGTTGCAAACAAAATTGTGAGAAGGTTAAATCATCCTCTTACAACCAGCCAGCTTCCAGGCTGAACTTAAAGAAGAAAGAACTGAGTTCCTTTAATGTTGCAAAAAACAGTGAGGGACTGATTAATGGGAAGCTGTTTCCCTTTAGTGAGAAGGGGAAAGTTTGGGTACTCTCTTCTACATGAATTCAAAACATTGTGGTGTTTCCCTAAGATATAGAAAATCCTCTTTACTACCCTGATTGAAATTGATAAACTCCAGCTGCAAGCCAGTTTTTAAAATGGGAAATTAAAAAATGCTTTAGTATTTATTCTACCTTTTAGCGGAAGCATGTTGAAAATGTCGTATGCAATACCAAGAATGTTTCCTGCATGCCCCAGAACAATGGTCAAGGATCTAACCAAGGCTCTAAGAACAAGTACTTCAAAGTTAGCTGACTAAAAGTTGTGTGCTGCAGTGCTTTGATACTTTCATGGGTGTACGTTGAGGTTGAAGGCACAGAGCAGTATAAAATTCTTAGATCTATTCTTGACCAAGGTTATAATCAACTGCCTGGTTTGGGAAAATGTGTCATTTTACTTTATAGTTTTTTTAGAGGTGTTTGCTGGATGTTTTTGGTTTTTTTTTTTTTTTTCCTAAAGTTCAGGGTTTTATTATTGTTCAGCACAATTCTGATCTTTATTAGACTATTCTTTTAAATTGTCTTTCTGAATTCCCTAGTTCTTAACAAACAACTGCCCTTCTTACAATATTTTTCCGGTGCTGTGGATATTGCATCTTCTCCCTGCTGTGCTGTATTGAATTGCTTTTTTGATTTACTAATGGTCTACATTAATTCAAAAACTCCCTTTGGTGCTGGTGACTGGAATGAAGCAGCACACCAGCTGAGATATATCATTGCATATATACACATACATATATATATATGTTTGAAATTCATGCTTTAAATCAATAAGGAGGTAGTAGAACTAAGGATGATGGTTATATAACTTAATGCTGTACCATGAGTAAAATAATAGCTTTAAACCACTTTTCCCAATGCCCATCTGTGATCTGAAGATGACTGTTTATTAGCAGCAACGCCTGATTACTCAGTGTGAAGAAAGTGCTTAAACATATGGGGCTTACAGATATAAATGAGCAGAATTTGTCTCAAATGAAAAGTTGCAAGTACCCCTAATTAACATCTGCAAGGAACTCTGATATCAGTGTCTTAGAAAGGAGCAGACATATTGTGACTTTCCTTTTCTTCTCACGTCTCCAGTTTGAAAATAAAATGCTGGTGGACCATACGTAGCTGACCCATTTGCTGCACAGATCAGCGCCTGGAAATCTTTCAGTAGGTCTGCAGCCAGATATGTGCATAAACATAGCATCTTCCTTCATGGAAAAGCTCACCAGGACACAGAAGCAGCCTGTTCTGATGGGCAGAAACCCAACAGACCTGACAAAACCCTGCCTTGATTCACTATGAGCATCTTGAATGTGCTCATAAAAGAATTCTAAAAAAGGTGAAATGCAGAAGTGATCCAGGCAGTAAATAGTCACATTGCCAGGGCAGGCAGCTATGGGATTATGAAAACCACAGCTCAGCTGGGCATGAGCGCCTCTCCTATCAGCAAAGGTTGAGAAAATTGGGATTGCTGAGCCTGGAAAAAGGAAGGCCTCAGGATGACCTAATTGCAGCCTTCCAGTGCCTGTAGGGAACCCACAGGAAAGATGGAGAGAGATTATTTACAAGGGTCTGGAGTGACAGGACTAGGGGCAATGGCTTCAAACTGACAGAGAGTGTGTTTAGCTTAGGAAGAAATTCTTTACTGTGAGGTTGGTGCAGCCCTGGAAGAGGTTGCCCAGAGAAGCTGATGTTGCCATTTCCCTGGAAGTGTTCAAGGCCAGGTTGGATGGGGCTTGGAGCAACCTGGGATAGTGGAAGGTGTCTCTGCTCAGCAGAGAGGCTTTGAACAAGATGATCTTCAAGGTCTCTTCCAACCCAAACCATTCTATGATTCTATGACACAAAATTTGGGTCTGTTGGCAGCAAATTTGTGTGTACTGAGAAATGAAGGAACTGAAAAGTTCAACATGTCTTTTTAAAGTTTCCCTTTAGAGTCAGGGTTTGCTCTCAGGCTCTTAGTGGCAGAGCCTGGGAGAATGAAGTGTTACCCATGGTGAAAGGGACAGTGGGACTTGCTCAGATGAAGGAAGAGATGGATTAGAGGGAGCTTACTGCTGCCTTTGCTGCCTGGTGGGTTTGGGTCGTTGCAGCAAAGATGAAGTTAGAAACATTCAGAAAAATGAATCAGTATTTTAAGAGTAAATCTTTTGACTGGTGGCTGAGGGAACTGGGGATGTTTAGCCTGGAGAAAAGGAGGTTTAGGGGATAACTTCTTGCTCTCTACAGCTCCCTGAAAGGAGAGTATAGCCAGTGGGAATTTGTCTCTACGCCCAGGGAAGTTGTGACAGGACAAGAGGACATGGCCTCAAACTGCTGCAGAGGAGGCTCAGGCTGGAATCAGGAGGAATTTCTTCATAGAAGAGGTTGTTAGGCATTGCACTGGGTTACCCAGGCATGTGGTAGAGTCACCATCCCTGGAGGTGTTAAAGAAAAGCCTGGACATGGCACTTAATTCTCTGGTCTATTTGGCAAAGGGGTGACCAGTCAAAGGTTGGACTCAATGGTCTAGGAGATCTTTTCCAGTCTAAAAGATTCCGTGCTTCTGTGACTCCAGAGGTTAACACAGCCTCCTAAGAGCAGAGAGGCACAACTGAACATGGGAAATTCAATTCCAGGTATGGGAATACATGTTTTTCCCTGTGAGGCACAGGATACCCAGAAATACTGTGAGGTCTCTGTCACTGCACAATCAGGATTCAACTGGACAAAATGACCTAGAGCAACCTGATCTCAGCTTGCAGTTGATCCAGCTTTGAGAAGAATGTAGGTGAAAAAAACCTTCAGAGGTCCCCTGAAACCTAAATTTAAGATGTCATCTTTTATGCTCACTCTTGCCAAATTATTCTTCTGGGGCTGCCTTCTGCTTTTACAAAAATCTGGCAAATATAACATAGGAGACATTACTGAAATGGATTTATGGCTTAAAGGGTTTCAGGAGCAGGATTATCACTATCCTTGCAAGAATCCTGGTTTCTGGCTGATCTGAAGCAATATTTCATCAGTCATTTTCAAAGTGAATAAGTTTTCAGGCAAGTATTGAAGTTTTATTGGCTTGTAGATGGAATTAGAATCATTTAGAAAGATGTGAGACACACCTCTTTGTCAAGAAGAACTTTTGCATCTTAAATGAGTATGAAAAAGTGCTATTAAGTAAAAGCTTTTCTGTGACTGGGAAAATGTAACAGAGCTTAATTAAATAAAATACAAATGTGCCTGTTTGTTGTCTTTTCCAACATATCTCTTCCTTGACTAGGTTTTTGTGAGTTTTTTTGCTACCTCTTGATCTCTGCTTGTGTTTCTTTTGGTTTCTTTCTGGTCCATTTCAGAGAGCCCAACTGCAGTGATGGGAATAGCTTAACCCTAAGGTCTGGATCTGCTGCAGAAGTCAGACTCTTCAAAAATCAAAAATAATTCAGAAGGCTATATAATCCTGTGTGTAATAATTTTTTTAGAGGTAATTTCATAGAATCAAGGGGTGGTTCAAGAGACAATGGACATTAAAGATCATCTTATTCCAACCCGTTGCCATGATCAGGGACACTTTCCCCTAGACCAGGCTGCTCAGAGCTCCATCCAAAGTGGCCTTTAACACTTCCAGGGATGCGACATCCACAGCTGCTCTGGGCAGCCTGTGCCAGGGCCTCACCACCCTCGCAGGGAAGAAATATGGGAATATAACAGTTGAGCTTTGATTCAGTCTTCACTGAATGAATGAGGTATAGAATTTAAAGATTCAAAATTACCTTGTGATTTTTTCCTCCACTAAATGGTTCACCACAGAGACACAATGATACAAAAAGGACAAAATTAAATTCATGGGCCTTTTTTGCAGTTTTAAAGTCCTCTCTATGTAACTGTAGCTGAGAATGTAATATACGTGTAAGAAAAACTTACGTTATTAATTATGGAAATAAAGAAATCTCCTGCTCATAGAGGTCAGAAGCTTCTGTATCAAGCTGTAGTTTAGTCAACTATCTGTGTTAATAAAGATAACTTGTTCAAATAAAAATGCTCCTTTATTATGGATGGGATGCACCATAGTCCTGAAAGCTATTTCAACATGCTTTAACCTTGAAGATTTTGAAGAGATGATTTAATAGGAATGAAATGATGAAATTTAACCTTGCCACTACTATATTGTTGGGTGTATATGATGTAAATTAGAGCATTTTAGTACAATGTTTCTCCACTATAATGTGAGAAAAATACATAAGTGTATAGCAAATTTGTTTTTCATTAAGACAACAGATTGTGTAATGCTGTAGTACATCATAATAGATTTTTTTCTTTATGCTTGAATAAATACAAATTAGATGATACCACTTTATTTTAATGATACACTGATTAATACTGAATTACAATAAAACCTTTATGAAAGTGCATATGACATTTCCATTAATAGCAATTGAATCTGTTATTATTACTGTTATTATAATGAACAGCAAATCAAATTACTGGTGATAGAACACTTAAATTATATTACTGCTCTTTCAGGAAAAATATAATTTTAACTCTCAAAACTTGCCCTAATCACATCCCAGGAGACCATTGTTGTATTATTTATTATGTTTAAATAACCAGAAATATTAAAAACAGAATGCTGTACTATCATGATATCTTTTAATCCTTAATTTTAAGAAATCACATAATTTTATTAACACAATTTTATCTTACTAATAAATGAATGCACGGACTTATGATGAAGTCTATAAAATGCTTCATTAAAATGTAAAGTCTGGTTGATGAGATATTTGACCAGTGAAAAATATGTTTCAAAGACATTTCTACAATTGTACATTTCATTCTGCATATTGCAAGTAGCAGCCAAAGCATGAGATAAAGTCAAAAATATATTCTGCTCAGAATTTAGACTCAACTGAACACTTTATAATGGTTTTGTATTAGAAATCTCTTTGAGACATCTGCACTGTACATTTTTAGTAATGAACACTTTGGTGTTCCCTGGCCATAATCTGAATGCCCTTCTCATGATTCATATCAGAAAACTTCTCACAATTTTTTTTTTTTGTTTCCTTTTCACTGGTAGGGGATTAATTCCATATTCTAATCCAAATTCAATTTGAGCAGTTGTAGACATTCAGGATACATTTTCATCCCATCCACAACTCCACATGCAAAGTAAAAATGAAAAGGTTCTCTTTCAAATGTGCTTTGTAGGGAGAAAACCAAACTATATCTTGTTGTTGCAGTGTGTTAACATGTGTCACAATGCATGTGCTAAATTATTGAGTACATGAACATCTGGGCTGTTGTAGTCACTCCAGGAAAAGAGGAGACAGTTTTGTGCTGAGAATTGGCTTGACACATTCACTGCATAAACTATAACATTCTGCAAGTAGGGACTCATGCCCCAAATCTGATTTGAAAGATTTTTACATCCTTAGAGGCTCTTTAAGGGCAAATTTTGGAGCACTTCATTCAAAGGCACTTATCCACTTCTCTGAGTGTGAAACTCAGACTAAACAAACAGGTGAATGACTATCCTTCATTTCAAATGCAAAATAATTTCAAAAGCCCATTTCAAGAATTAGCCGGTGGGGAACACACAGCAGTTTGTCCTTTCCCTGAAATGGATTTTTCTTTTTATAAGTCACTCTGTAGGCAGAAGTTTTGATTTTAAAATACTCTAAAAAATATCCCTGCAGACATTACTTGAACTATCTGCAATCATTTCAGATTCTGTGAAGCAGTGGGAAAACGTGCTCATCTCACCACTGTACAATCTGCAGAGACTTCATTTGGAAGGAGCCCTGTTGAGGCAGTTGTTTTCTTTCTTTAATAGCTGCACGAGGCAGAGACAAGCAGCGTCTGTTCAGCACTGACCTATCAAGGCTGATTTGATGGGTCACAGTTCTTAAGGAAGTCAGAGCTGAACTGATCAGATCTCTAGTTAAACTTCCCACCACTCAAGTATGGAAGGAGCTGAATTATTTGCTTTAGTTTACTGACAGAACGGCTTTTTATTTTACACTTTGCTAAACATACAAATTATTTGTGCTTGCCATTTTGAAGCTAAATTGAAAACTATTATAGAAAAACTAAAATAGAGTTCTCAAATAGACCTCTGTAGAACAAAAAACTAAAAATATACCCATACATTCCTAAATCAAATAATAAGAGCAACACTTTGTATTCATTTTCAGAAGAAACAACAACACAGTGTTTATCCCCAGTCCTTCAGAGAGAGGACTGTTGCATATTTATAGCACACTTCCAGATTACAATTAGCACTTGCTCAGTGGCTGAACGTGAGCTTGCAAGATTATGAAGTGAGGCAAATGAAAGTGAAATATTTGTAGGAAAAACATTTATTTTACATGTACAACTTTAAAGGATGTTTTAACTAATTATGTACTTGCCTTGCTGCTGATTTCTGTCTCTTCAGGCCATCCTTTTCACAATTCTGTTTATAAAAAAAGAATGATGGTTTTGCACACCTTTCTGCCAGCTGTGGAAGTTTAACAGTGAAAGATGCTTATTAAGCCTTGAAGAAAAGCTCAAACCAGTTCCAGTCATGGATGATTTTGTTATATACCTCTTTTTTCAGTTCTATTGACTGTATTCTGCCTCTTTATTGCATTTATACATCTCAAGAATTATTGCCAGGAACACACACACATTTTTTCCCTAATGAAGGAGGTATATCCCAGGCTTCCATTTCAAAAGTCTTTTATAACAGTGGATATAATTCCTTCTGCAGGAATTTGAATTACTTGCAGAGCCAGTAACAGAATTTTACAGATGAATAAAAAAATCTGCATGTGGAAATCTGGCATCAAATGTAGAGGTTTATTAAACATTATGAGGCCAAATATAATGAGTTATTTTCTCTATGTACCTCTGAAATTCACGATAAATTTCAAACAGTACTGATCTGCTTTATTATTCACTAGTTATAACCAATGAATCGAAACATTAAGACCACACATTAAACTACAAAAAGGTGTGTATTTAAAGTATAGAATAGTCATTTCCAAACTTCTCTAATGTTGACTCTGAAAAGACAATTAAAAAATGCCCTGTATAACATATATCAGTTTGTTTCCTTCATTCATTTTCATAAAACCATTAAAATATCTTTTTAGCTATATAGCTTTTGAATAAAAGGGGAAATTGACTATGAAAAATTATACTGAGTGTATCATAAAGAATTCTCCAAATATACAACAACAAAAAAAAAAAAAAGGAGATGAAGATATGACCTTGGATCAGCAGAAAGCAAGCATAAACTGAGACTCTTTTGCAAAGACTCTTTTGCAAGCCTTATAACTGAAATTGAAGAAAGCACTTCAACATAAGGAATCACCTGCTATTGAATGGCAGGATCAACTATAATTCTACCATTTCTGACATGTACTTCTTCAGCTTTGAATAACTGAATTTCCATAACTTTCCTCAAAATACGTCCCTGTGCTTTACTACTGCAGAAAGCTTGCACTAGTAATGTAAACAAAATAGCTCTAGATGTGATGCCCACACAGGCTGATCAACCCAAAAGGATTTACCTGGTCTTTACCAAGGAAAGATTTTCTTTCCACTTGATTCTTACAACACATTTGTTAGAAATTTACTTATTAGTGCATGCTCTCTCTATGTCCTTTTAAACTTATTTTCCTATATAATTTCTTCGCAGATCTAATAAGTTCATTATTCCTTGGTGAGCTCCGTTCATCTGGGTTGCATCCTTCATGAACTGTGGCAAATTCCTCTTGACAGAGTTCAAACTGGTGCTGAATAGAATCCAACAGCATGTCACCAACCTCATGGGCATCAATCCAGTCTACATATTCCAGAATGTGTTTCTCTTTATGGTAATTATGTGACACTGTTGATTCATGTTCATTTTGTGGCCCATTAAATGCCTGGGTTCTTTTCAGTACTCATGATGTCTAATCATCTGTTTCTTGTCTTGTATTTATGGCAGTTGATTATTTCTGCTGAGTGTGGAGCTTGTCATTTGTCCTATTGAAGTGCATTTTTGCTCTCCAAATTGTTTCTTCAATTGGCTGTGGTCACATTAGATTCTAAGCCTGGCTTCTGTCATGCTTGTAAATACTCCCAGCCTGTTGTCAATTGTAAATTTCATGCCCAGTCTTCACTTCTTATCAAAATTACAAGATTACAAAAAAAAAAAAAAAAAAATTGGAATCTGTATAGAACTGCAAACAGATTTTTATTTTAGAAGGAAAAAAAAAATCACTATTTAATGATACTTTTCTAATCAGTAGTACATTCTGCAGACATTGTATGTTGACTATGTTTTCTTAGCATGTTACCTGAGAAAATATTAGAAGCTTAGCAATGCCAAAATATTTACAAATTCTCTGCAACTCCAAGGAAAATTGTAAAAGCAATTAGATTGTCTTCACAACCTAGATCATAATAAATCCATACTGGGCTATATTGATCTCTTGGTTATCTTCTAGTTGGTTATAGAGTACTTGGATTGTTCCAGCATTTTTCTGCTAATAGAAATAAAGCTGACTGGACAATAATTTCACTTTTTTGCCCTTTTTTTCCCATTTTCTTACCCTCCCACTTTGATAATGGGTACTAAATTTACACTTCCGGCCTTGTCTATTATCTGTAAGATCTCAAAGACAAAAGCAAATGCTTCTGGGATTACTCCAAGCAATCCTCAGACTGTGATACAGTGAATTTCATCACACCCAGCCAACTTGAAATCATATGCCTTACCTACTCTTTTTAATACACTCTACTTCTATTGAAAGAAAAATCTTAGTCTGCGTCACTGCACTGTATTCTTTTAAGTGTCTGATGACAATGACCCTGGAAGCAAAAAGGCTTTAATCAGTTCTGTCTCCTCGGGATCAACAGCTGTCATCCCTGAGCAGGAGAGGATGCCCTTCATCCTCCTTTTAAAAGCCTTTCTTTTATTAGTTAAATAATTACAGACAATGCTTTTAATGAGACGTAATTTATGATATTCATACATACTTCAAACATAAATCTGTTTAATCTATAGTTTTTGGTAATCTGGGCACCCTCTGCAGTTAGGAGAAAAGGATAAATGTCTCTTCATGAGAAATGTGAGCAGATCTGATTTTCTGTCTAGCTCTCATCAGACTTTTTCATCTCTGATAGCTAATATTAGGTAAGATTAATCCAACAAAAAAGGTTTCATATTTCTTTCCACTTGGATTTTTCTTTGGGCTTTGAGCAAATTAATTTTTGTCGTATAGATTAGTGCTAGTACTCTGCATCATGAACCTAGTATTTTAATTTTATGTGTGTCTATCTAGTTCTTGAGCGACTTCAAATACTCAAAAATAAGATTAAATAATTTCTTATCATTATTTGCTTTATTATGGCCTTATCGTGATGACATGGTTTCTTAATATTCCTTCCTTCCTTCCTTCCTTCCTCCCTCCCTCCCCTTTTTTTTCTCCTTATTTCCTTCTTCTCTCTCTCCTTCCAACCTTTCCTTTCCTCTTCCCCCATTTATTTTCTTCCTTATATTTATTCTATGTTCTCATTCTCAATCAGACTGCCCCAAACTCCTTTTCACCATCTTATTCCCAAATATTTCCCAGATCCTGATAACTGAATTTTCTAGCACCATCATATACCTCATTGCTTTTACAACAGTTCCTAGTACATTCCTGAAATGTTTTCACTTTTTTTTTTTTTTTCCCTGGAAAAAATTCTTTCCCATTAGCTGCTGGGGAACCACAGTTGTGCTGTTTAGTACCCCAGAAGTGATCAGAGTTGCTCCAAGGCAATATTACTCCAGAACCTTTTCACAGTGTTGAAGATTTTATTTCTGTGGGTTTTGATTGTCACTTAAAGAAAATCAGCTGAAGTAAATGTTGAATCTGAATATGTTAAAACTGGTGGAACTACTTGGCTCTTGCTTTGGGGTCACTAGCAGACTCTTAGTACTGGATCTGTTTTGGATTCTCCTTAATCTCCCAAATCTCTATTTTCTTCTCATTGATACATTATTCCAAGTAAAAAGAAAAAAAAAAAAAAAGAAAAAAAAAGAAAAGAAAAAGAGAAAAAATATCAGCACCAAACAAACCCTCAAACCAAACCAAAACAGCAAACTCTCCCAAACCAGATACATTATTAGAAAATGAATTAGTATAAAGCAGGAGCTGGGGAGAGTCTTCAAGAATTTTAATGGCACAGAAGGTTAGTCAAACTGTAATTAGCTATAATTGGCTCCCACAGAAGTTGTGACATCGTTGCCTAGAGCTAAGTGGCACTAAATGTGTGTTTCCTACTCCTGAAATCTTTCAAAACAGAATCAAAGGAATTGATTCTAAACTGATATTTACAGGGTGAAATTACACAAAAGGCAACTCAATGAACACAATGATCGAAGCACAAATGGTCTTCTGCTGGTTTAAGAGGAATTTTGGACCAGGAATTGTAAGTAATTAATTCAATGGTAGTTATAAATACAAAGCACAGGTTCCTGCAGGCCCCCAGCAAGGACTGTGCAAGAAAACAAGCTCCCATTTATTGCTCAGTTAATAGGCATGAAAACAAGTATTCATCAAAAGTGATTAGAGGAATCCTTTCCACACTGCTTTGTCAGGCTTTCATGAGCTGGTAAAACATCTGAAAGACATATTTAGGAAATAAAGAACCGAATGATTCCAAAAGCATTTTTTAAAGAAAACAAAATGGCATGTTCTTCTATCAACTTTTTTTTACTGTAGAAACTGATGCAGCACAAATTGCTGTTCCTTTTTGTTGTTGTTTTTTGGGGTTTTTTTTGTTTTTTTGTTGTTGTTGTTGGGGTTTTTTGGGGTTTTTTTTGTTTTTTTTAAAGCTTGTTTCCTCAGCTAATTTACTGCAATGATATTCATAGGCAAAAATAAGGGCTCGATCTCAGGTTATTAAATTGTAATATTTTTAAAAAATTGTTGTTTAAAAAGAAAAAAAAACACCTTAAAAGTCAATCTCGGCTCAAAAATATGCTTTTGCTCCTTTCCAAAGTGCTTTGTGGATCCAAATCTAGAAGAAGACAGAAACAAACAAATTAAAATGTCAAGCATTAACTTTTGTCAATTTTAGAATGTAACTTAAATAAATGGCTAAATCAAATATTTTTTAAGTAAAATTATACCTAAACTTCCCACATTTGGCAATTTTTTTCTGGCTTTATGAAGCATTTTTTAAGGTTTTTCCCTCTTGCAGTAGTATAAGATGTAAAAATTAATACATATTTCTGTACATTTTTCTAGATTATGATATGCATTTTTGAACAAACCAAATTTCACAAAAAACCTTTGTGCCACATGAATTTCTCACATCATTGTTTAGGAGGAGCTCTTGTTCCCTGCCTGTGTCCCTGGCAGTGCTTGACCCAGTAGTTAATCTGGTTGAAACAAAAAAATTCCGGTCTGAATTTGGGAGAAGATTTCAGTTCTTGTGCCTGTACTACAGTGCTGGACAAAAGGAGAAGGAAATGCTATGTGCTATGATTTCTGTTTTAGGGTGTTTTTTGTTTTTTGTTTTTTTTTTGTTTTGTTTTGTTTTGTTTTTTTTTTTTGTTTTTTTTTTTTGTCCATCAGTTGGTTGGGTTTGGTTTGGCTTGGCTTGGCATTTTGTTGTGTCCCTGGCTGGCTTTCTGACTGTGAAGCCTGTACAGAGATAAATACAGTAATTTCACGATTATAAGCCGCACTGAGTATAAGCCGCACTTCTGGGTTTCAGCAACTTTTTGTTTTTTTGTCCATATATAAGCCGCACCTGATTATAAGCCGCATGTTACAGTACAGAGTGTGATAAAAGGTATCTATTCTATCAACATCTGTTGAGGGTGGGGACAATGATCCTTATCTCAATGGCAGATAATCTGCTAATGGGCCATCCATTGAAACCAGGCAGGGCATTGTTCTTTATCTTTTCACAACCCATCCTTCCTCCAGCGAGTCATTTTCTGCTAATGTCCCATTGAGTTCCACTGTGTGACTGATAAAATTACTTCATCCCATTGGAAGTTGCTCCAGCCAGGGGGAAGAGCCCGACATTTCTTACCAATATAAAAACAGAGGATTTGGGACACTAAGGGAGCCCCTTTCTCCACTGGACTCCAGAGGAAAACCGGATTTCTCCACATCACCACTGGACCTTAGAGGGAAACTGCACCTTGTACAGGAGCACTGCTCCAACTGAACCACATCTGTCACTGCAGGAGGATGCAGCCACCATGGAATGGGACTGCTACCAACACCCTGCCTGACAGGGGGTCAGGTTGTACTCTGACTTTGTCAGGGTTTGGAGTTTTTTTCTTTGTAGTACTGTATTTCTATTTTGATTTCCCTAGGAAAGAACCGTTATTCCTAATTTCCATATTTTTTCCTGAAAGCCCCTTGATTTCAAAATTATAATAATTTGGAGAGAGGGGGTTTACATTCTCCATTTCAAAGAGAAGCTCCTGCCTTTCTCAGCAGACACCTGTCCTCCAAACTAAAACAGCAACTTTTTGTTCTTTGTCCATATAAAAGCCGCACCTGATTATAAGCCGCACTTTGGGTTCGGACCAAAATTTTAGTCAAAATGGCGCGGCTTATATTCGTGAAATTACTGTATACATATATATAGAGAGAGATAGATATTTATATATAGAGATATAGATGATATATATCTATATATGCATGTATCTATAGATAGAAATGTATATATGAATGTGTCTACATAGATATATATATATATAAAGATGATATAGAATGATATAGATGATATAGATATAGATAGAGATAAAGATATATATATAGATAATATAGATATAGATAGATATAGATAGATATAGATAAAAAATTTGGTCTCTGGGTACCTGAGGGTAAGGAGATGGAAGATTTGATTTAAGCTGTGACTTTGAATGCAACATTTTGCTCAATGAGATCAGAGCTCCTGCTACCCCTGTTTGAAGTGGCTACTGCTCCCTGTAACAGTGGGGCAATGAAAGGAGAATGCAGGGATGGTCCATTTCTTCACTGCTAGGAAGTGAAAAACCTGATTACTACAGTGTGAATTCCTTTCTTGACAGTTGTATACATCAGACTTTAACCTGTAAGTATATTTATGTGTATATATTTTCCCAAGCAAACTACTCAGTAGCACTTTCATGTTTTTTCTTTCATATGTATCTCATTTTGTTTGGTTTATTAGCAGCGATATACTAAACTTTCAGAATAGTTACTATTGTAGTAACATTATCATTAGCCATCTGAAACCCACAAATATATAGAGCTCTCCTGGGCCAAAATGGCTTCAGAGTTAATTGTTAACTAATCAACTCTGCTCCAGGCAGAAGTGAAATAAATTAGGGTTTTTTCACTTTAAACACTTATAAAAGGATACAGCACCGAATTCCCTCACACAGGGAAAATCTTTCCTAAATGTTCTTTACCTTTATTACCACAGCAGTTTCCATTCTTTTGTTTCAAAATGGCTTTTGAACTGACTCTTTCAGGATATTTTCAGAAATTTTTTTGACCCTTAGCTGGATGTCTCTGAACCATGAAGAAAGTTTTCAACGAAAAAGTTGTGATAACTGAGAAATATGATTGTACTGAAGTGATGGAAGTAGAAAGAAAAAGAATGAAACCTAATGGATTTTAGGTACTGAACATTATTACACAATACCCTTTAGTCAAAACCAGCTATTTTGGATTAATGATGTTTTTAAATTTTCCTGTACAACACAGTCAGTCTCTGTTTAACATTGCTGAACTGTAAAACAGCTATTTCACAAAATCCATTTGCTTCTGACAACTTCATTCCTCTCTGTCCTGTTCTTTTTCTTTTTTTTAAAATAGAAAAGAGAAGGAATAGATGATGGGAGGGAAAATATGTACATAGAGGGAAAAGGAAGAAATAAAAGAATGGATATATAATGGAGAAAGAAGCAGACGGAAGAGGAAAATTGCTAGTTTTTTACAAGACATTGCATGCAGTCATTTTATGCTTCTTTGGGTGAGCAATGTAGAAGCAATACGATATAGAAAGATGTTTCCCTGGGAAACTTTTAATGATGAGAATGATGCTTTGGAAATGGCTTTTAAACTTTAATTACCAGCCCTTTCACTAAGTGATCATGGTCAACATTAATATCAATAATATTTTGCAAACTAGTAGGAGAAATCTGCTTCCACTTAATAAGAACCATAAAATAAAAGAGAGGAAAAACAGGAAAACACAGCAATCAACAAGCAGGCAAGTTCTTCCATTCCCTAGGATAAAATTTATGTGAACTACAATCTCAATTTTTCCAGATAAAAATTCAATCTATGGTTTATTGATAAAGAAAATGGCTCTTCATTAAGGCAGCAAATCTGAACAAGACAGAAGGAAGGGGCTGATGGTCAATTCAAACATATAAATAATTTTAAAAAATTGCTCTTCAGTCACTTTTTTGTGTTGACTGGAAATAATTTTGGATAGTGATCATATCAAGAAAAACGGATTAGATTCTACACTATCATTGAAGATGTACTGCTTAGTTCATCTACAGGGAAATGTTTTGGATAGTGAAGGAAAAAGATTATTTAAACATTATGTCACTAACAATATAATTCACAAAATAGTAGTTTGGTGGTAAATGTTGAATAAACAAATGCAGTATGGAAAAGTAAAATTTACACTACAACAGAAAGCATGTGCTGCTTGACGTTTGCAGTACCCCAAGGGGATGAAATAATATAACAATATAATGAAATATAACTGGGAAGCAGAATTAATGCCTTTTTATTTTTATTTTTATTTTTTAATTTATTTAATTCTTTTAGCATAACCTCTAGTGATTATACTGACTTCCTTCAGTGGAAATGAAGGGATCTGAGGCTGAGATCAAAGTGATTATAAATATGGTTTCCAAGAATAAATAGAAGTAAAAGAGAAAGGACAGAATCAGAGAGTGTTACAAAACAAAATAGAAATCCAAAATTATATAAAGAAAGCTATGAAACCAGGTACTTGACTTCAAAGTTCTGCAGGCAATTTCATACTAACATGCTATTTTCAATTCTAATGTCTGAGTTTATAAATGTTTGCAAGGGTTCAAATTTCAATAAAATTTCCTCCCCAGTCAGAAACTAGTTTTTAAATTCATGTTTTAGGCATGCTAAAAATCTCCTACAAAGCTGAAATGAAATGTTTTGCTGCTAGCTACTGAATATATTCACTTTCCTACAGACTTACACCTCACTGCCCTCACTTTTCACATTTTTCTTTCTTTTGCATGCTTAGATATTTGGCAATAAGAAAACATTCTGTTTAGTTTATTACAAAAAGGCCAGAAAGAGGGTCTAAAATAGCTGTTCTGTTTCTAAGCTATCAGAGGATAACCAGTGCCTCATTCTGCTCCTTTTTAACTCCTTTTATTTGAAGCTTTGCAATAGCCCAACAACCTAAAGTCTGTAGCGAAGAAGGAAAAGATGAACAGAGCTGTCTGGGGGGAAGCTTTGCGTAGGGAGTGATGGAAAACCAAGAGAAGATCATGAAACATAGACCTTCCCTCCAAGCAGCAAGCCAGGGAAAGTGAATCAAAAGCTCTGCAGAATTCAATTCTCTCACCTGAGCGAGCCGACAGCTGCTGCCACACCGTGCTGAACTGGCAAGCACTTTCTTAATTACTCAGCCCTTCCAGAAGGCAACACTTCAGTGGTGATGAAGAGGCACAATTTCCAGACTTTCAGCGGGAATTGTTTTCAGCTCCTCAGAAGATTTATCGGAAGTGTTCTACTTACACAAGACTGCATATAAGGGACATTTCCCCATCCAAAGACACATTCAAGGGTTAAAAATCAACCTTCCCACTTTCATCTCACTGTTGTTACAAATATTTCCTCCCAGAAAGGTATGGAGCACATGGGAGAATGTATCCTGGTAGTCCTTTTGCAGATTTCTGTGTGACAAATCCTACAGTAGGTAGATTTATCTTGATTGCTTGGTATGGAAAAATGCCTGAAGGCTCTAATCTCCTTGAAGGTCAGGGGGTGGGGAGTGGGGTAAATACCCATTGCCTCAGTAAGCCGTCTTTATTCAGGTTTGGATAGTTTGTGTGCAGAAATAAGTCATCATTTGATACAATTAAGCAATCCTTTTAATACAGACCTTTAAGAGGAAGAATAAGACATCATCTCTTCCCCTTACACTCAGTGGATAACTGTTTCGAACTTTATCTTCCCTGAGGCTGTTTAGGAATTTGCCTCATGTATTTGCAATGTTCTGTATTTAGGTATCATCTTTCACAATGTTTTTTGGGTTTTTTTTCCTTTACTGATGCCTAGTCAAAAAAACCCAAAAAAAACCCCAAAAAACCCAAACCCCTAGAAATTCTAAAATAAGGAGAACAAATAATTTTCCTCTTTTTTTCTAGCATGCTGTGAAAGAGAAAGTACTGGGAGAAGGGCTTACCCTAAATATTAAATGCACGTCCTTCTTATCTGCAATACTATGCCTTAATATATGCCAATTTGTTAACCAAGTACTCCATTATTTTTTAGTCTCCAGGTCACTTTTTTTTTTCTTTGTAGAAATGAATGTTTTTATCTTCCTCTTATACAAAGAATTCCCTAAAACTTGATTTTACAAAATCTATTGGGAAAAAAATGCGTTTCCTAAAATTCAGTGAAAAATCTTGGGGGAGGGAAGAGGGGCTTTTTGGCTTTGTTTTTTGTTTTGTTTTGTTTTGTTTTGTTTTCATTTTCTTATGTAGAAACAAAATCTAGTCAACATCGAAGGTAATTTCCATAACAAATATATTTTATTTAATTTTATAATGTATTGCCATTAATCACTTAGATAAGAGAAATACAGATATGCACTTTTTCCTATAAAGAATTCAGCAGCAATTTTTATTCTTCTTCCTCCTTCAATATCATATTCTCCCCAGTAGTAAATCTTAATTTTCAATTGGCCTAGTGACTGCATATCATCAGCTGTTAGTTACTTCGATGCTTTTAACATTTGAAATGGAAGGAGGCCAATGTCCAAGGACTTCTGTGAGTCATGTGTTAATTACCCATATGAAAAATTTCCTCTAACCATGTGCATAATTTAATGATGGTTCTATAGTAAGAGAACTGTAGAACTACCACATGTTCCCCAGCTTGTGAAATAAAGCAAACTATGTAGATGCAGAGTTACACAAACTGATTTTTTTAGTCTCTCTTTACTGATAAGAAAGTGTCTGCTATGACTTAATGAAAGATTTTGGTGTTTGTTGCATCACTTTGAATTGAGGTTTAAGTATTGCTTATATAAATAGCCTCCTGACTTTTGAATACTAGGCAAAAAAGTTGGTTATGAAAACAAAAGACAAAAGCAGGCTAAGTTTGCAGAAACAAAACTTTAAACATTTTACCAATATTTATTAAAAACATTATTTAACCAAGAAAAAGGATGCTGATTAATAGCCTAATTAAGTGTATGTGATTTATTTTTAGGACCAGTGTTCTGATTTCAGCTTTTCCTCACTTAGTTTTGTTATTTCAGCTGTGTGCATACTCTTAGTAGAAATGGAGGTGTTTACAGTGAAATCATACCTATCCCCATACCTATCTCTTTATCTAACATGAGATGATGTCCCAAATATTTTCATGCTGTACCTGAAGACTATGTATCCCACTTCTCTGCTCCAAAAATGAATCCCACTCAGCCTCTTCATTTATTTTCATTGCATTACTTCATTCATTCATTCTTTCTGTGGTCATGGTATATATTTCATTTTTATGCTACAGAAACATGGATAAATTAATGGCTCATTTCTACTCTGAAGATTTTCTCTGAAGATAAGATACTATAGTTTCTTGTCACCTAGATATCTTAGAACAGCTTCAGTTTCTAATGAACAAAGTACGTTACTATACCATTTTTCCTTTTCTGTGCTGTTTAAATTTGAAATGACAATTAGTGCAGTACATTTTAAAATATGCACAGTAAACTGGTATTTGTTGGGGATTTTTAATGATATATATATATCTCTATGTGTATGTATGTGTGTGTATATATATATATATGTACATATATGTATATTTGGCCCATCTTCAACCTAGAAGAAAGAATAAATATTCGAGAATTTTATAAATGGATTTTGCTTTTTTAAAAGACTTTGGGGGGTGTAATAGGACCACAGTGTTAAAGGGACACAGTACTGGTGGATAAGGGAAGAGCAACTGATATTGTCTACCTGGGCTTGTGAAATGCAGGTGTCATTTTCCTGCACAATATCCTTGTCTCTAAATTAGAGAGATGTGGATTTCATGGATGGGCCACTCAGTGGAGAAAGAATTGGCTGGAGAGTTGTAGTCAACGGCTCAGTGTCCAAGTGGAGACCAGTGATGGGTGGCATTCCCCAGGGATTGCTGTTGAGACTGGTAATACTTAAGAGTCAGCAACAGGAAAATGAGCTGTGCAGTCAACGTGCAGGAAAGAAGGGATGGCATCCAGAGGGACCTGGGAAATCTTGAGAGGTGGGGCTATGTAAACCTCACAATGTTCAACAATTTCAAGAGTATACTCCTTCACAAGTCAATCCCAAGCACAAATATAGGCTGGTCAGAGAATGTTAAAATAATGTTACAGATCATGTTTTGCTGGAAAAATTATTTCTGACTTCAGTATAGGGTGACATGTAAATGCAATTGTTTTATTATTTTTAGCATATTAAAAATGGTTTGGATTTTCAGTTACCTTGTTTACACAAGAACAGGTTTGTAGCATCTTTTTAATTTGCGGTTCTCAAAAAAAATTAAAAAAAAAAAACAAAACAAAAAACAAAAAACAAAAAACAAAAAAAACCCCTGATCCAGAACAGAACCACCCTTAGAAAAGCAAATGCAGTTAAAAAAACCAATAGTTTTACTCTGGCTAGAGGTTTGAATATTGAAGCTGCATTTTGCAGTGAGAGTAGGAACCAGACCCTAGACTATATTGGAATTGAGTTTTATATAATGGGAGTCACACCTGCTACATCTACACATCACCTGTAGATATGATGTAGCTGTGGTTCTGAGGCTGAGTACCAGCAGGATGCTGATCTCAATACTCTGCTAGAGGGGCTATAGAGATAAAAGCACCCTAAATGCATTTGTCTATTGGTTTACAGGGCAGGAAAAAGGGCATGAAAGAACCTGAAGCAAGCAGTAAAGACAAGGCTTAAATCTATGGTCCCCAATGGACAGATTCTGACTAACAAACTGAAGTAGTAAAATAAAAGTTTAAAATGCCTAAATGCTTGGGGAAATCAATGTTTGATGACTCATCATCCACCTTTACCAAAAACTTAAACAATACACAATAGCTGATGACTCCAGTGATGGGAACAAGTTTTAAATGTCAATGACTGTAATGTGGGCTGAAACCTAAATATTGCCATAGCCTTGGAGTACTTTCTGGTTAACAAATAAAAAAGTTGCAGAGTTTAAAGAAATTCTACAAAATCACCTACCCTCAAGGTCTTTTGTGAATGCAGAATCAAAAAAGAAATTCCTTAAATGTGCTAAATAATGAAGTATTGTCAAAGTGAAGACTTTGATGCATCAAGTAATGGCTCTTTATGTAACAATAAAATGAACTGATTCAGATGTAGGCAATGGCTTAGGCTGCCTCTTGGGGAGCTTTGAGTTTGGCACATGCACTGTATATTGTCTTTTCTGCAATTAAAGTTGTCAAAGAACCACTGTGGCACAATGAAACCTTTTCAGCCAGCTTCAGGTTCAAGGAGATGCAACAAGGTGAGGAGCACTTACAATAAGGCTTTTTAATATATAAATAAACCCTCATAACTTCATTACTCAAGTTACTCAAGGACAAATGTTGCATGAAGGGAAATAGGTATCAAGAAAGATTTTAGCATCATAGCTTTCATGCTGAAAAAGATACTAATGTTAAACTTCTGACTCAGTTTTCATAAAAAGTCTTGGAATAAATGAATAATGCTAGAAAAATCTCTCCATATATTGTCTAACTTTGAAGAAGAAAAAAAAATCAATTTATTATTTCACTTTATCTTCAGAGGCAAAAATTACTTCAAAAGGAATTTAATGCAGGACTTTTTCGCTTTTAGTAATTACATAGTAACTTTATCTCAAAGGTTAAAGCTGCAGAAAATCTCAGTAAAGTACTAATTTCCCAGGGCTTATTATGGCAAACATAATACATATGTAATCCAATACTTAATGCAGAGTCCAAACCTCTGTTGTGTATCACAAGTGATTCACAATTATTAATAATTTGGTATTGCAATTGGAGCTGCATATATTGCTTAAAATATAGGAAATATTTCCTAAGCAACATAACAAGTTTCAACTATATCTTAGCTCACTGTAGCCAAACCAATTTTTAGAAGGTATGATACATTTCAATTGAATAACATAGTCATGGGAGCTGGCAACAAGGAAAGTAATGAGAATATATCAAAACAAAATCTTGAACTTCTATTTTGTGGTTTGTGTTATTTTCTTCAAGGGTAGGGGATGCTGGACTTACCTGTTTGCTTTCTAAGATGAAGTAGCTGTGAGTGAGGGAAGTGGGTGTTGCCTGTCTTTACTTGAGTAGACTTTTCATGTGGTGTTTTAGAGTATCCTCATTGTGAGCAGCATGGCACATTGTGGTCTGGACATCTAGGTGATGTCTAGATGGATGTGGAGCAGGTTGGGTCCTTTAGTCAGTCTCAAAAATAGTGCTTAGTGATTCCTCTGGCTCCAGGCCAGAAACGTGGAGTTTCTTCAATATATATGGTGGAACCTATCCTATTTAACATCTTTATCAGTGACTGAGAGGAGAAAAGGGTGTACACTCTCATTTGGTTATTGAATGATTTTTCTTCTTTGCTCAGACCTGCCCACTACAAGAGAGACACTGGCAAACTGGAGTGAGTTCAGTGGAGGAGCACCAAGCTGCTCAGGGGCTAAAGGAATGTGCCATGCAATAAGGGGCTGTGGGATATGAGCTTGTTCAACCTGGATGAGATGCAGTTTAGAGGGACTTAACAGCTGCCTGTGGGGTGTTTTTGAGGAGACAGAGTCTTCACCAGAGTCTTCACTGAGTAATGTGTCATGCCAACCTAAGAAAATTGGCATGATCTGAGAAAGACATATTCCATTTGGGCACAAAAAAATCCCCTTTTCCCTTTGAAAACATCAATCAGAAAAGCAGGCTGCCAGAGAGGCCGTGCAGTCCTCATCCTTGGAAGTTTAAAGATCCATCAGAACAAAGCCCTGAATGATTTGGATTGATCCCTGACCCAGCTTTGCTTTGTGCAGGGGCTGGGCAAGATTGCCTCTTGGGATTTCTTCCAACTTGAATTCAGTGATTATCTATTAACAAAGAAAATTTTTCTGGACTGATCAAGACCAGCAGCTAAACACCTGCACAGCTACTGGTCCAGGAGTGCCTAAAGCCTGTGCAAATGATGCTCAGCAGCAGTCAAAGCATCAGTGTGTTATCAACACTATTCTAGCCACAAGTCTAAATCACAGCATGATACAGGATCCTGTGAAAAAAATTATCATTATCCCAGCCAGACTCAGTACAAATAACTGCAAGAAATCACAGCAAAATGCTGAGGTAACCTATAATCTTAGTGTGTATCATAATTACGATCATCCCTGGGTACTGTGTGTTATTAGTTTCCTGTCCAACATATCATTATTATTTACACTGAACAAAGTCATATACAGTGTTCCAGTGTCCTGGAAGTTCATGGGAAAACTTTTGTCACATAGTTGAATCCTTACATTCTGGAAGGTATCTTCTGATTTTAAATTAAGGTCATGGAAGTCAATCATATGGAGAAAGAGCAGTAATTTTACAGCTTAAGAATTACTGCCTTGCATTTCTAGTTTTCTGACTTTAAAAAAAAATGACTGTATGCCCATATTAACAGAACTCTCTGATTTCTACCTCAGAATCATTATCAGTGAAAATAAATTTAAAACTATTGGCTTCATATGTTGTCTTAAAAAAAAAGGTACAGTGGGTGATTTCCTTTTTATAGGCTATATTTTCTCTTTAATCATCAAATCACCAAATATAAAATCACCAAATATACGAATCGAGATTACTCATGAAACCTGCCAATAAAACCAGTAACTGGACTGAAGTAGAACTAACAAAGCTGGGAAATTTTACACAGACCAAGTTGCTATAGGCAAACATAATGAAACCCATAAAATCTTGTAGCACTAAGTAACATGTATTTTACTGCAGTGGGTGGGACAATTTCTTGCCCAGAAATATTTCTGTTTTGCAAAGAAAATAGAGTAAGGATTTTCTCTGGTGGCAGATTCATGAGATGAAATAAACAGTAAAAAATATCAGGGATCCTAAAAAGAGTTTGGCTGGTGGAACCGTGTGCTACCCTCCCTGAGACAGAAAACAGGGACAGCCACCAGAAAACCCATATTAAGGAGATCCAGCATCATTCTCCCATCAGACAGAAGGTGGAAGCTTAGAGGAATGGAATGAATTAAGTCCATGCTCAGTAGTACCCTCTTCTTGCCCACCTCAACTTCCCAGCTGCATCTGTACTGCAGGGATGGGGATGTGGGTGGGGAAGGCCAATTGATGGATGACATTGATGGCAGTGCCTCTGCACCAGAGCTGTTGCCAGTCAAAAAAGCCCATCCCTTGTACCACAACTGCCCCCAAAGGCAAGAAAAGTTATAGGGTTATAGTTACATGTGACTCTTTTCTGAGGGAAACAGAGCATCCAGACGGACATTTCTGTTAGGGGATTTTCCTGCTCCCTGGAGCCAGGGTGAGGGACATCACCAGGAAACTCCTCAGCCTGGGAGTCTTGGACTATTCCCCATCACTGCTCTTCCATGTAGGTAGTGGTGAAGCTGCAGTGTGTGGCCAAATGAGATTAAAATGGACTTCAGGCCCTTGGGATGACTGGTAGGGGAATCTGGAGCACAGATGATTTTTACTCTCTCTTCCAGCTGCAGACAGTGACACTGGAAGGCACAGATGGACCCAGCCCATTAATGTATGGCCCTGTGTTAATGTATGGCTGGTGTTACCACCGCAGTTTTTAGGTTTTAATAATGGCATGGCCTACAAGGCATCAGGTCTGCTGGTCAGATTCACCTTTCTCAAAGAGGGAAGAGAGTCTCTGCTCACAAGTTGCTGGAGTTCATTGGCTGAGCTTTAAACTGGACCTGAGGGGAGAGGGAATTTCAAGCTTGTCCATGACAAAAGCATCAGGCAGGGGAGTAGGACTATATGATTTTTGGAGGACCCTCCTAAATCATATTATTCTTTGGAGAATCATATATCATAATCTTCATCATATTCCTCTTTAGAGAAGGAGAGGGCTTATTGGTTATTCTAATAAGTGGGAATGCTTTGGTTAATGGCAAATTTGGGAGGAAACATCTAAAGGAGTCCTAGAAAGCAGATTTAAGCAGCCCCTCTCGCTGCTGGATGGGGAAAAGATTTACTTGGAGAAAAGGGGAAAAAACTGTTTATTTAATAAGCAAGGTATTCACAAGCACAAAAAATGAATAATATTAAACCATAGAACTTTTCACTGCTCTGAAGAGGTGGCAAATTTAGAGAGTTCTTTTTGTGGGGTGTACCTTGGCTCTCTCAGACTCTTATCAGTTTTTCCTGTGCTGGAAAATGCCACATCCTGGGCTCTGGGGGGCCACAGGTGAGAACTCCTGGTGTTTTTCTGGGTTTTCAATCTAGAACAGGGCCAATTAGTCCTAAGAAAAAGAAAAGCCACAGTCTGGGGAACTTTTTTTTGGCTTCAGTTAGCTAATAAAACCTAACTAAAAAGCAAAGGAGAGCACTCTCCCGCTGTCTGTGCTGCAGACAGCAGAGTCCAGGAGCAGGAATGCAAGTCAGTGCAATCTCTGAAAACAAACTGTGCTCTTCTCTCCCACTTCCCACTTGGAACCTGTCTCAAACATGCAGAACTTAATATCCAGCATAAACAGAACAGACTGGGGATACAGGCATCATAAAGTCACCTTAGGACATTCAGTGATATCAAGGCCTCAAGGTTGACATAATTTAAGTTATGCAAAACTAAAAGTCAATTAGAAACATATTTTTGATTGAAAAAGATCAAATTACCATAGAATATCATTTAATACCTGAAAAACAGCCTATATAAAAAGATCTAATATACTTCATTTATGGTTAAATGATATTATACCTTTAATTGTTTCACCTTATCTTTCTGAAACATTTTTGTGATGTCTATTTTTTCTACTGTTTTAAGTTCTACCTTAGAGAATCTAAATGGTAATATGAAGTCAAGAATAATTCATGTACAAATCACATCATAATAGAATGCATTTTTGTTTTATATTGTTTTTATTTTTTTGTTTTATTTTTCTGGGGTGTTTTTGGGTGTTTTTTAGTGTTGTGTGGGGTTTAATTCCCTAAGTTTCTTTTTTTTTTCACTGTTAAATAAAATGCACCTGCTTTATGGCAGGTATTATTTGATATTTTTCGGTTCATGTTTTCTGCATATTTCAGAATAAAATTGTCAATCTTCACAGCGTGGTTTGCACATTGCCAGATTCTTACCAATGAAGGAATACTGCAGTATGGACATGGACATAAAAACGGGATACTGTGCTATTCTCTAATCTGGAACTCAAACCTAAAACTTCTTTGCATGGTCTCCTTTAGCGTGGGCTCAGAGGATCTCACCATGCTGGTGCTAACCTATGCTAAGCCTAACCTCCAGAATAAACAAGAGGGCCTTGATGCTACCCTGAGTACTTCTGACAGTTCAGAGATTTTCAGACTGTCTACTGTGCCTTTCTTCATAGTTCATAGAGGATGTAATCTGCTTTTAGAGAAAAAGCCTTAGCAGACACTAAATTGACCATCCAACCACTGTGACACGGTTTTTTACAGCATGAAAAAGAGATACAGGTTTTAATCCTCAATCCATTCTATTTTGCACTGAGAATTTGATAGCTAGTTACGTTTCATTTCACTTCATAGGAACTCTTACTATTTGAGAATCTGGCTCTTAATGTCCTGAATAAAATCCCATTGAATTATGGGCAGTTTTCACATGACAACAATACAAAATAAGTAGTGAAAAATTGAGGTGATGTGATGGCTGCATTGAAGGCTGGAAGCCTGAAGTACCCGTGTCACTTTTTTTCTCACTCAAATGGTGAGGTTAATCTCTGACCCTGCAAAGTGGTCCATCTGGCTGGAAGGCACTGTGCCCTTGCAAACTCCAGCTGAAATCAATGGGGTCCTCATGAAGGGAGCAGCTTGCAGGGCAGGGCTAATTCTGCCCATTAATAACTGGCTTCCATTGCACAAACATCTGTGTCAGCCTTTCCTGAAGAAGTCCAACAATATATTATTGTTTTATAATTAAAATACCTTTTTCTCCAGCTGTAACAATTTGCACCAGTCTCAGAGTAGCACTTTCTGGGCAGGCCTGCAGAACACAGCACTGAGAACTTCTCCAAAATGCTTGGCATATGCATAAAGCATATGGCACAGTTCTGTAATTGTCTCATGTAGCAGGAAGCTTGGAAATTTTCAAAGATCAATAATTTGGGAGGGTAATAACTGAAACACTGCACACCCTTTAACAGTTAAATTCTGTACTACCAGAAAACA
The DNA here is from genome assembly GCF_009819885.2 of Catharus ustulatus. Lineage (NCBI taxonomy): Eukaryota > Metazoa > Chordata > Aves > Passeriformes > Turdidae > Catharus > Catharus ustulatus. Next base: position 13,055,982 of record NC_046222.1, on the reverse strand, counting down.
AACTGCAATATTAGGAGGAATGGATGACAATGTCATGAACAAGAGAGAAAAAAAATTAATTTTGAAATAACTGTTTTTTGTAATTGAAATAAATGCAATCTATAGAATTTAATTCATATCTCCATTTCCAACCATCATGATTTTAGGCTATGTTTTCTAGCATAAGAAAATTGCAATCTATAGAAAATCCTTACGTTGAAACATATTAAAAATGAACATTATTTGTGTTACCAAAAATGCTTTACAAACACAAGGGAAATTGGAAAAAATATTATTTGTTCATATTTAGAATTAATACATGGGCTACATTTGTAGGAGTTGATGATGCTTGTCACAATCAATTCTGATTGTGTTGTCACCCAACAGCCTCAAGTGGATCAACTGAGATGAACAGAGTGCAGATCCCTGAGCCCTCACCTCAAGTGACTAGTTCATATCTACCTGTATGTTTATGAAATATGCAAAATTACATCTCTTCCCTTCTCCAGAACCTTTGGGGTTTTTTTTTTGGTTTTTTGTGGGGTTTCTTTGGTTGTTTGTGTTTTTTATGTTTGTTTGTTTGTTTGTTTTTGTTTTGTTTTGTTTTGTTTTCCATAAAAACTAAGGAGGGACAAAATTTTTCATTGAAAGGAACCCCTGGGACTATAGCATCACAGGAAAGGATGATGAACAGCTTCATGAACAGGTGCTGACAGGAGAGGCACTGCTTTGCCTGAGAGTAAAGCTATGGTATCAGAAAATCAGTTAAATGGCACCTCTGTCCCATGGCCACTAAAAGAATTATGCAGAGCTTCTCCATGTGTGGCATAAAGGGTTTCATGCAATTTTTCCATCACTGACAATGAGGAGGTGGAGAAGAAAGGTCCAAAACCAGCAAAGAGCAGAGTTTTTGTTGCCACCATGATAACAGACATAGAGTTCTCACACCAAGTATCAGCTCTTGCTACAAGTACACTGTGACAGTACTGTGGTATCAAGGTGATAAAATGAATGCCACAAATGCAGGTGGAACACCCCAAAAAATAGTAACTTGTTGATAAAATGATTGATAATATTTTCTATAGAGAAATATAATGATGCACAAGATTTTGGGGAAGTCCTGGTATTAAGTGTGCTATAGTGACTACTACCACTAAAAAAAGATTTATTGCAATCCCACAAGTTATTTCTATGAAAATGTTGTCTCCACAGAAATTAGGAAAGCAAATCAAATGGTAAACTTTGTGAAAGTTAATGCTATTATGCCACAGGATATACTTGGATCTTGAATTCCTGTGAGTAGTTTTGCTCTTCATGTCCCCATGAAGTGCGTGATGGTCCTGTGGATCAAACTGTAAAAGCTGACCTAAATCATCCTCCCTGTTCACTGCAATTAATACAGCAGCTCCTGCCTAAAAGGGGCTGGACACCTTGGGGGTTACAGGAACATTCTGTATAGCCATAATCTGCTCTGCTCACTTGCTCTATGACTGTAACAAGGGACAAAGCACTTACCCAGAGCATTTATGGATATCTTAAATATATTACCAAAAAAGCCGTCCAGGTTCTAAGTGGAACATCATGACTAAGACAATTTATGAATAGAAAATCTCATCTGCTTTCAGATCCAGGAGCACAAACTTAATCACATATTATTTAATAACCAATGTGATTCCTGTTTATTAACATGCAAGCAGAAGTTACTCTTTGTATCTGGAAGTCATTTTAAGATGAATATTTTCTATTACAATTCAAATTGACCTCATGAAATGGTCTCTCTAGTGCTTTTTTTCCAAGATTGTAATGACAGCATAACTACATATTGACTAAAAGCAATTTGCTGCTATTTAGGCATAAATTGCAAATTATAGTTGTTTGATAAGTCAAGAAATTGCTTTCTCCAGTCCTATTTCTTCAGACAAGATATATAATAAAATCTTTAAACTCTAAACCCATTTTTATTCACTTCTAAACATTTTTCTCCACTATGCTGTCTCTCAATTTTGACTGAATAAAATGGTCCAAACCCTCCAAATTCTCAGCATGTTTAGTCTCAGAGGTTTATTCACATGTAAGAGATTATATTCAGGAGTGGTAATCTTGACTCCATGTAATTGCAATCAACAGAAGTGGGTTTGGCATTGAAATTTGAAATATTCTATCTTAAATTTTTTTTTTTTCTTAGAACTCCTGCTTTATTACTCCCTGTTGTCCACACTCCACTTCTGTTCTATGGATTTTGCAAGTTGGTAGTTGTTTGTTCTACTAGTTTTCACAAGATCCCATTCCAACTCTATCTTGTCCTATTCAAGCACTCTTTCTGTTTTTAATTGATTTAAACTATTCAACTGAAATTATTCAAACTTCACAATATGCTGGACTTCACACTTGTTTGACACTAAAATATATTTTTAAACATGAGGTAGTTTCAAGTAAGTATTGCAGAAAGAGAGGAATTTCAGGTTATTAAAACTTTGGCAGAAAATTTGGTATATATAATGTATATATAACATACATATTTATCATCTTCGAAACAAAACCAGCAATTTATATGAATAATCTTAAAATCATTTGATATACTGAATCCACAAGGAAGCAGAAGCAAGTGACACTGTAAAATCAACTAATGACAAGCTTCTCCCTCAGTCAATATTGTGTCAGTGTATTAGCATAGAGTTAGATGAATTCTGCTGCTAGGATAGCACGGAAAATAAGGGTGCAATTAATTACTAATCTGAACAAATTACTAAATGCAGACAAATAGAAGCCAGATTTCAGCCAAAGCTAAAGGTTTGACATTTCTTCTGTAATTAAATTTATAGCACAGAATAGCACTTTTAAGTCATTGCAAAATCTAGCTTGCATTGTTAGATGCCTTAACCCAAAATTTCAGTAGTAACATGAAGGCACATTCTAAAGCAAATCCATTTTAGATGTCACAGATACCATGGATGGGTCCTCTAACCGTGCAGGAATGGGTGTAGCTACACCTCAGCTAATGCCATTTAATGTGTTTTCCTGTCTTTAACATACACATTTTCTCTGTTTGAGAAGAAACCTGATTAATTTCAGAGACTGATTATTTATTAATAAAATTATATTATATAGCTTATAAAAGCACCTGCCACTTCTTTGTGTAAAAATATGAATATTGCTAACAGGAAAACGTTTTGCTCTAAAGCACTTGCTCTTTCTTGTACTTCTTGTCAAAAGGGATTATCTATACCTGCTAAACACCAATCAGAGAACTTGTAGCAATGGATAAAATGTGATTTCTAACAGCACTTTGATAAAGTAAACAAATAGATATTTCACCTCCTCACAAACTAAAACATAAATTTAATTTGCCTCCTTCCAGGTTAACATATATATTCTGTATTGCAATTATGGCACAATTCCTGCCTGGAAAGGACTGATATAAATTCAGCATTCAATACTGTATTTGTGATAGAGTCAGCTATTATATGATAAATTCATATAGTAGGCTCTCAACATTAACAGTAGTAATGAACGTTCCAAAAATGTCATTATATTCATTTATAACACACTTTTGCAGTGACATCTTCCATAATTAATAGAAGGATTTGCAGTTCCAATAAGATTCTCAGTGTTTAATCCTGTACATGGCAAGTCATTGTTTACACTGCAGATACTTGTACACCATGCAAGAAGAGGAAAAATTTTTCCTTCAACTCTTGAAAATAAGTAGAAAAAGAACAATTTTCTTATTGACTAAAATGTAAAATGAGAATCTAAGCATATAACTAGTTTGATGTTTGCCAACTAGAACCAAATCCTTCTTATATTACCATATCTCTTGAAGAACATTTATAGTCAGTCTTACAAACTGGTTTTCTCAACTCATTATCTTTCTTTTTGAGTTTCTGTTTTAAGCAGACAGACCTTAACAAAGTCTGGTAAAAGCAAGGGAAATATGTGATTGGATTGTACACGTTTTAGCAGCACCATTCTCTCAAACAAAAGGCGGAACCCAGCTGTTTATGAAGGGCTCTGATAGGGATTAATATTTAAAAAGGAAAAAAAAAACACCAAGAGGCAAGCAACTGAGTGTTGTGTGGTGTCCATTGCTGAGAGATTTAGCACATTCTGTTAACTTGTAACATATGTTCTGGCTCTTCCCTGGCATATAAAAAATCATTTTACTTTGGAGTGTATAACAGTAATAATGTTGACGTAACTGCTGGCCTTTTGCAGATTTTGTCTTTTGACTGAAAATTTGGAAAAATGCAGAATGCTTCAAATGAAAGGAAAATAATTATGAAACATTAATTTCAAAGTTGTTTTGGTTTCTTTTTTTTTCCCCTCTAGCAGTGCTTTTCACACTTGTATTTTCTTACATAATATTTTTCCCATAATTTTAAAACAATTTTGCCCTACTTTTTTTCTTATACCAATTCAGTCTATTTACAAATTTTATTCTACTTATCCATCATGTGTAGATATGATTTTCTCTCTTTCATTTTGGTTTGGTTTGGAAAGGACCTTACAGATTGTTTAATTGCAATCCCCCTGATTTGGAGACGAGTATCTTCCTCCAGGTTGCTCGAAGTCCCATCCAACATGACTTAGAGTAGCTCCAATGGCTTGGCAGCCACAAGTTATTTGGGAACCTGTTCCAGTGTCTCATCACCCTCAAAATATTTTGTTGTTAATATCTATTCTAATCTAAATTTACACTTTTTCAGTATACCCAATACAGATTGTCACTTCATACCACTAGTTCATTTGTTTAAGATGCACATGATTAGGGTATGACTCTGAAAAAGTAGAGAGGTGTAAATAAAACAAAATATATTTTTTGCAGAAATCAAAACCCAGCAAGACTTTCCTTCTGTGGTCACTTTTTCACCAACACTTCTTCCTCCAGCATTACTTTTACCTTTGTCTGTGAGTCTATGTGGACTCCAAATATAGATACAATCAGCATGTCATTGTATGAAATTATTAAAAGGAAAATCATAATTTCTGACCCTACTTTCATTTTGCAACTATTTATTTTAAGAGACTCCTTCAAATATTGATTATATACAAAACTCAGTAATTCTGTGACAATATGTACAAAATAGGTCAGCAAAAAATAGGGTACATTCTCAGGTTTCTCCTATTAATAAATACCATTAAAAAATGATTTAACTATCAAAGCCTTATTGCATTAGGCATACGAAAAAAATATGTGCTGCAATGTATACTACTGAGCCTTTTTTCTGTTCTAACACTCTGCCATATGACAATGTTTTCATAGTTACAGGTAGATGGGGATAAATTGGTGTTCCCACTTTAAATTATTCCATTCTAAATCCTATTTTACAAGAGAGTTAAGTATGGTAGGCCACTTTATAAGTATCAGGCTGAACCTATGGGCCCTACTCATTTCAGTTACACAGTATGTAACCCATGTTCCCATTTGCTTTGAATAATAAAGCTACATAATCCAGTTCTCTGTTAGAGAACACAAGCATGGGAGTCTCCCATCCAGATAATTATGTGCAGTGCGAATTCCATTCCATTAGCATGTTGGCTGGCTGATCACAGGGAGAAGGGTGTATTCAGCCAGAAAGGGTAGGAGCAGTCCAAATGAACCACTTAAAAATGTTCAGAGATAAAGTATAGCCAAGGCATCAAGACTGGCATTTTAAAGGGAACACCTTATGGTGCAAAACCAGAACTTTTCTCCCCAGATAATTAGTTTCACTTCCATACTACAGTAATTTCACGATTATAAGCCGCACTGAGTATAAGCCGCACTTCTGGGTTTCAGCAACTTTTCATTCTTTGTCCATACAAAAGCCGCACCTGATTATAAGCCGCACGTTACAATACAGAGTGTGATAAAAGGTATCTGTTCTATCACCATCTGTTGAGGGTGGGGACAGTGATCCTTATCTCAATGGCAGATAATCTGCTAATGGGCCATCCATTGAAACCAGGCAGGGCATTGTTCTTTATCTTTTCACAACCCATCCTTCCTCCAGCCAGTCATTTTCTGCTAATGGCCCATTGAGTCCCACTGTGGGACTGATAAAATTACTGCATCCCATTGGGAGTTGCTCCAGCCAGGGGGAAGAGCCCAACATTTCTTACCAAGATAAAAACAGAGGTTTTGGGACACTAAGGGAACCCCTTTCTCCACTGGACTCCAGAGGAAAACCGGATTTCTCCACATCACCACTGGACCTTTAGAGGGAAACTGCACCTTCTACAGGAGCACTGCTCCAACTGAGCCACATCTGTCACTGCAGGAGGATGCAGCCACCATTTAATGGGACTGCTACCAACACCCTGCCTGACAGGGTGTCAGGTTGTACTCTGACTTTGTCAGGGTTTGGAGTTTTTTTCTTTGTAGTACTGTATTTCTATTTTAATTTCCCTAGCAAAGAACTGTTATTCCTAATTCCCATATCTTTGCCTGAAAGCCCCTTGATTTCCAAATTATAATAATTTGGAGAGAGGGGGTTTACATTCTCGATTTCAAAGAGAAGTTCCTGCCTTTCTCAGCAGACACCTGTCCTCCAAACTAAAGCAGCAACTTTTCCTTCTTTGTCCATATATAAGCCGCACCTGATTATAAGCCGCACTTTGGGCTCGGACCAAAATTTTAGTCAAAATGGTGCGGCTTATAATCGTGAAATTACTGTACTTTTGAATGTATATATAACTGAAATGCAAATAAATTTTGTGACTAAATTCAAACTTGTCAGGTGGTAGCAGACACCTGCTAGTGGCAGCACAGTCTAAACCAGGGAATGAGTGGGACCTCTCAAACCAGTGTTTCTTCACCCAGTCATTATTCTGAGATGCAAAACTATTATTTCTTCAAGCACTTTTAATAAAAAGCTGAGCATCTTATTTTGTTTTCTTTATGCATAAATATATTACTTCAGCATCACTGATGCACATAAACATTATGAGAATTACTGTGGAATCTCTAAACCTCCAGTTAGTTTCAACTTGGAGAGAAAAAAGAAAGTTGGGAGAGTCCTAGGGAGCAATTTTTGGAGGGAGAACATTTGTTTCTGCGTAAACTTCAATTAGTTACCATTGAAGCCACATCCTGCAGGGAAGGAAGTGTACAGGTGTGTGTTTTATTTTGTGTGGACAGGCATGCCTGTTCCTACCTGGTTATGTAAATGTATGATTATATACATTATGATCTCAAGAATATCTCTTGCTGAAAGCTGAGCTGCTCTTTTCCAGCCACTTTAGCTCAGGAAAGTTGATACACACTTTTTGCCTACAATCTTTACTTCAATTAGACATAATTAGGAAAGACTCAGCACTTCATTCCTTCATTACAAGGTTACTGAGCTTTGAAATAGGTGGCAGATAAACACCATCTCTCTAATAAGACCCTGACTACAGACAGTATTTAGGGATAGGCAAAATATGTATAAAATGGAATATAACCTTCTGCAGCCACTTCCAAATGAACACAAACCTCACAACAAACATAACTTCTGAATGCAGCCATCACTCCTCTTGTGTGAAAACTGGGTACAAATCTAGGAAGTAACAGTGCCTATTTAAACTTTCAATGACACGGAGAAAAGGCTGGACCCGTGTAAGCACATTGGAATAATAATGAGATTGCACAATGGAAATTATGGCATATATGGAATTAAAGAGGTGCAACAAAGGAATACCAAAAGGAGGACTATAAACTAAGCGATGAAAACACAGTTTTGAGAGACAAGGAGTAAGGATCATGAGTAAGAATTGTGGAAATAATTGCCACATCAAGAAAGATGTATTTTCATTTATATTTAATGCTTTAAGGCTGAAAACAGATTTAAAAATTATATCATCTCTCAAGCTCAAAATATTTTTACATTTGTCATTTGAGACCATTCTTCCCCTTGTGTGAACTTTTGTTTTATCTGTCATTGAAATATTACAGGTAATGGCTTCTCTATAAATTCCTCTTGGTTCCTATTTTCCAGCTGACTTGACTTTTTTTCCCTGTGTATTATATGACATCTACTAAAGACAAAAATATGTGACTGTAAACATTATACATGCCCAAATTACAACCTTTACTGCACTGCATTTGAGAAGATTTCTAAATTTGAAAAATGATGATGAAGAGGGGAGTATTTTATAACTGTGCAGAATCCAGAAGTCTAAAAGGCTGAATTATGGGCCAACCTAATGTCATTAAATGGTTAGTACCTTAGGATTAAAAAACAAAAAAACAAACAAAAACTGTCTCATGACTAAAGGAAGACAAAAACTTTGTGAAGCTTTTGGGATTTGTTGGTGTTTAGTTTGGTTGGTTTGATTTGGGGTTTTTTGGTAGGAAGTTGTATTAATTGCAGTCAGAAATTCCAGATACTCAGAATATCATAAATGTTTAGCAAGAACAGCAAGTAAATAAGTGCAACAGGCAAAAGGGACAAAAGCAAACACCACAACTAATAAGGTGGGCTCATGGGCAGCTTATGACCTCAAATCAGCTGAAGCTTCAGTAAGGCTTTTCTAGAGCACACAAAGCAGGCTTGATAGCTATATGTGGGATTTTTAATGAAACAAATACTTACTGGAAGCAGTCTGTCATGCAGGAAATACATCACTATAAAAATAAGGAGGATTTTTTAAATTGATATTTTTATTATTATTGTTGTTGTGGGTTTTATTATTAGTATTAAATTTTGAAGGTCTAGTTGGCTGTTACATGTAATTATGTTAATCTTATGCATTTGATTTTCTTGGCTTTCTTAGTTATGGCAACATTCTGTTAACTCAGATGATATAGTTTTTTGGTAGACAGGTGTAGTTCATGCAACACTTACTTTAATTTAATTTTCCTTGACCTTTGTTCCAGTTAGCTCTATGCTATTTTCCTAACCTTGCAGTATTTATGAACCCCTAAATTAAAGACATACTCTCTTGCCCCAGACCAAGGGATATGTAAGAATTTGCATTTCCAAGAACATATTTCTAGTGATATTTTGAGTTTTCTACTTATACAGCTTGTAAACTTACAAAAACTTGAGTGGGTTTTTGTCTTAATATTGTCATAATAAGCATCACTGTAATGATTCTTAGGGTGACTCCATGTGAAGTTTGAAGGGTAAAATTCTGGATACAAAGAAATTCTTTCAAATTCTCTTTTTACAGCGTGACAATATTTCTTTCAAATTTCTAATTAATTAAACTCTTCCCTGTAGTTAGTCAAACAGTATCACTTTTGCTACAATGGTTTTATTGAGGATGAACTTCATTTGCAAGACACAAGGAGATGGCAAAGGAGATGTCGATTCTTACATTTAATTTCACTATCCATGTAACAATAGAGAGGACCATGAATGTAGGTTTAACAAAAAGGAAATGTAATTAATTCCAATATGTAGCTGATAATGAGAAAAAAAAAAAAAAAAAAAAAAAAGAAAGAGACAAAGAAAGAGATTGCATTTTCCTGGACAGTCTTGGATTTACTTTGATCTCAAACTTGCATAAATTATGTACTGGATAATGATGCTTAGTGTAACAAGAAATCAATGATAGTGAAATCATCTTATTTGTCTACATAATCTTTTAAAAATTACAGAATTTGACAGAGGGAAGTTGGAAGAAGAAAGAATGCTGCACTTTAATTAATGGCATACTCCATATTTGTAAATTAGATTATGAGTTACAAAAAACTCACATAAAACATAAAAATCCAAACAAACAGAAACATCCAGAAGCACTTGCCTAGGAAATATAGAAAGGATAATTTAAAATCACAACAAAAACCAGGATCCTCAGGGCAGTGGTCATGGCACCAAGCCTGACAGAATTCAAGAGGTGTTGGGACAATGCATCAGGCACATGGTGTGACTCTTGGGGATGGTTCTGTGCAGGGCCAGGAGCTGTTCACAGAGACCCTTGTGGGTCTCTTCCAACTCAGAATATTCTATGATTCTGTGATTCGGTCATAAAAGGTTATAAGACTCTTCATTAGGAAACACACAGTTTGAAATTTGAGATTTTAATTTGAAAATTTTCAATTGAAAACAGTTTTGGTAAAAATCAGCATGTTTAAAAGGAAACTGTCAATTTGACAGAGTGTTAGACATAAAAGCCAAAGCAAACTATTTCAGATTTATCAGTTAAACTGACTGAGAAAAAAGGAACTATTTTGGCTTTGCAGCATTATTATGTTCATCTTGTTCTTAAAAATAAAATATTATTTTCTTATTTTTATGTCAGTGATTTGGTACTCATTATAAACAGGGTATATAAATTGCCAAACTTCCACTTGCTGGCAGAACGTAGAGGAGGAAAGAACCCTTTGCCCTCCCTCATATCTCACCTTTCTTTCTCAAGGCCACATTGCTCTCATTTAATTTTAGCTGCCTAAAGGAAGGTGTTCAGGATGTGCCCATCTTCTGCAGTCAACAGGCTCTCCAAAAATAATCATTCCAGTTATTTTAAGGCTGGTTAAAGCATACAGCTCTCTCTGAGGTTATTTGTTTAGTGCTGCAGAGTTATACCTACCTTACAATTTGCCTTCTTGGATCAATATAAACCCCCTGTGCCACAATTGCAAACAATAAACTACATTGTTCGGGCATATTGCCTTCAAACTATCTCTATGAATTCTAACTTTCTTAGCCCTTCAGAGAAAAGACAAGTAAGATAATTTAAAAAGAGAATTCCTTAGGGACACAGTAACTAATTTTAATAAAAAAATAAAGGAAAATTACTGATCTAGGCAACACAGCATATTAAGAGCTACTGCATTATGCTTTTGGTTTGCTCTTCTACTTTTCACGAGTGCCTGATATCATGTTTAGAGGCATTTGATCCTCTTTCCATGTGTTTTTCTTCTATCTTCTTCTAATTTTCATTTTAAGTTAGATTTTTTTTCCTCCGAGATAGTTTCCAGTTTATGAAATATATTATATCCTTTCCAAATAGGATGGCCCTCTGAGAATTGGAGACCCACATTTCACAGAGAGGGAAGAGACATTCAATACTGGAGGCCCATGGTCACTCTGTATTTATATGGCATTACTGTGAAAGCACCACTGGGCTGTTCCACAGCATTATTTTAGAAAACTGGGAGAATATAACATAATAACATAATAACAACATAATATACCCTAATTCAGGGTAATCACCTAGAAACCCTGTGCCTTCCTCTTTAGAGCCTCATCAATAAAGAATAACTTTTCCTCTGGCCTACCACACATGCCAAAACTGTACAGTGATTTAGAAGTTTAAAAGTGAATTTCAATGTGGAATAGAATTGCCTGTCCTCTAATGAGAATTCTAGAAGTAAGAGACTTAAAAACTGAGAGCTTGACTTCACATTTGGGAGTTCTCATCCAACTCCTGTCCATATCTGAGGAAGCAAACTTGTTTTCCATGGATGGAGTCACCTGAGAGGACTCTGATTGCTTTAATTTTTATAAAATAATTTTCTTGTGGTACCGAAGATGTTAGATATTTGCTTGGCTTCACATTATAAGGCCTGACACTTTATATTTTGAGGAAGCAAAGATATCAGATAAAAAGGAGATTTCTAGAAGTTTGAGGTTTTGTTGGGCTGTCAGTTTCCCAAAGGAAGAAGTTCAGCTTCAGAGAGTTCAGGACATGAGAATTATTTTGAATCGACCTGTACAATTTCTAAAGATTGTGTGTCTGATCTGTTCTGATTCAACCTTTTTGCTGTCTAATAAATATATAAATACAATGGAAGTATATAAGTATATTTCTCATCAGAGCAACTGAGGTGACCTGGGTGAATTCATTCCTGTCTAGATAAATGGAAACTCTAAATCTTCCAATTTCAGCAATATATTAGGTTGCAGAGGGACTAAAACATCCATTTATCAAAAATCCTATTCGTGCAATAATCCCCAAGCAATTACAAGTAGATCTACCATCAGTAAAATGCTACATTTTAAAGCCATGGTGGGTCAGAGCACAAATGCAATAGAAAAGACTTCTCTTTCAAGGCTTGGTGTAGTTGTTGGCTTATACTCCAAAATCCTCTAGAGAAGGTTTTGGGTTAAAGTTTAACATGCTAAGTATAGTCAAGCCTATTTCTGTGCAAGGGCCTGGGTATGCTGCAGTTTTCTTGTTGGAGACAAAAGAATAAAATAAACCCTAAATTATTTCACAATATTCTTTTATTACTGGCAAACCGCAGTAAACAATAAATTTAATCTATTATGAATTCTGAAATGCCTGTATTATATGAAATGCCTGTATTATATTTATGTATGTGGTAAGAATCTCTTGGACATAGGTACAGTGATTTAACTATTTTCTTCAGATAAGACTACAATTGAGACTACAATTGGCACAATCCAGAGGGAATGCAAGTCAATTTTTGTAATGTTGCTACTCAAATCAGCAAAGAAGATAATGCCTCCGTCATCAGTGGGGATCAACCTTATTTGTCTAGTTTCATTCAGGTTGGAATGGAACCAAAAGAGATGCAAAAATTTGCCCATTTGAGGCTAGACCAGAGTTTTGAAGGAGCAGGAAGAGCCTGCCCAGTTTGTGTGTGCACAGCACTGATGAAGAGGAACAAATCTGCAGTGGGAGGAAGACAAAAGGGCAGCAAGGGCTTCTGCAGCTTTTACTTTGACTGATTTTTCTTTTCTCTGTCAGACAGATGAAGCAAGTGTGGAGAATCTACAGAGGTGTAGCCAAAACACATTTTTTAATCTGTATTTCAAAATACTTTGTGGCTTTGAGCATTCAGTAAATAATGCTTTGTTTTGAAATGCTGCTTCAATGTCAGAAAAAAAAGCCAAATTTTTCCTCTGCTGCATCAGAGGAAATATGAGATATGAGGTAACTTTAATTCATATGAATTTACCTTATGGAAAGCCATTTAGAATCATTCAAGATTAGATAAGACCAGATTTAAAATAATAGCAGTTGTTCCTGAGTAAATTTTCCCTGGATATTTTCTCTGAGATAGCTGCAAAGATAAAGCAAGTTTATTTGATGGGATTTCAGTTCATCATAAAACCAAAATAAACTTGCATTTGCACTCCTTTTATGTCATTAGGTTCTACTGTGTGAAGATTTCTGTGCTCTCTTAGGGCCTGTTCTGATTTAGTCTTCAGCCACAAGTCTTTACCACAAACTTTGACTTCCATTTACATTTGAACCTCAAGGAAAAAAAAAAAAAAACAAAAACTGAAATAACAAAAAATAAAATGAAGGGAAAAAAAACCCAAACCAACCAAACCAAACCAAACCAAACCAAAACCAAAAAAAAATAAAAACAAAACAAACACAAAACAAACAAACAAACAAACAAAATCCCAAACAAACCAAAAATCGCTCCCCCCCCCAAAAAAAACCCCAAAAAACAAAAAACACCACAAAACCAAAAACAGTCCTCTTTTCCCACTGGCTGCATCATATGTGTTGGCTCAGATTAATGCAGAAGGTTCAGTGTCCAGAGGGACATTTCAAGAATAAAATGAATACAAGAGGAAACAAGCAGGTGTTAGCTGTATGAAGCAGAGCCATGGTTTTACACGGCTTTCATTTTGTAAGGTTTTACCTATATGCAACAGTTAGTAGGCTTAAATGTATAATGATTTTAAAAGTTCTTAATATTTTTTCCTCTTTTCTATTTTACTTTTGTGTATTTTTATTATTGTAAGTTCGGTAACAGTTTCACTATTAGACTGTAAAAGCAGTCATCAGGCTAAAACGAAACTGTAACTTCACATTTACATATGTATATTTATTCTCTTTTGGCCATAGCAATGTTTTGATTATTCAGAGTATAACATCTGTTCTTTTATGTAGTTCTTCTGACACCAAAGAATCTGATGCATTTATTATTACAAATTCAATCTCACAGATTCTTTAATGAAAAAACCTCCACAAATTTTGTTTGGGTAAAAGTTAACTTTGCTTATCCATTTAGTTTCTTCTTTTGTTTATATCAAATAAGAGCTTGAAGAATTGTAATGAGAAGTGAAGGTCCAGAGCATAGATTGGCATTAAATATTTAGCAATACAAACCAAATTATCAGGCAGGGGTTTGAACTTACAGTCAGAAACTTCGACTTTTAAATGAGGAAATTTTTGAGATGCTGCCAGTGTATCCCAGAGACAAATGTAACCAGACCCTGACCATCCTGGACAGGCCTACTTATTCATCAGATGCTAATAAAGTCATTTTGTTCTTGTCAGGAAAATTCAGCGATCTCAACAGTGCTAATGTGCGCATCTCTACATCAGCAGGCAGGTGACCAACCATGTCCTGGAAATCATGGCCTCAGCACACCTTGCAGACAAACACCAAAAACAAGAACATTCCCCCCTCCTTTTCCTTTACCTATGCATGAAGTCAAATATTATGGCATGTGCCTTTGTGCTGTGTCCCCTCCCAGTCACTTGCCCATTCCCCGACAACTCTAGGGGCAGAGTGGGGAAAAGAGAATCTTTGCACTGCTCAGCAGTAGCAGAAATCGTAAAATAGTAGAGTGGGTTGAAAGGAACCTTAAAGATCATTAATTCCTTCAGAACATTCATCTCTTTCCTTTATCAACTTCCACTATCCCAGGTTGCTCAGAGCCCCATCCAACCTGGCCTTGAACACTTCCAGGGATGGGACAGTCACAGCATCTCTGAGTAACCTGTGCCAGGGCCTCACCATCCCTCACAGTAAAGAATTTCTTCCTAAACTCTAATCTAAACCAACTCTCTGTCATTTGAAGCCATTGCCCCTCGTTCTCATCACTCAAGGCTCCCTTGTAAAAACTCTGTGTCCATCTTTCTTCTGGGATCCCTTCAAGTAGTGGAGGGCCACACTTAAGTCCCCCCAAAGCCTAGAGTTTTGGTAGGTTAGTAAGACTGTTTTAGGCACAAATAGGAGCCCCAACACAATGAAGGATGATGTGAAAGAAATTAATTCCAGCCAGACCCAGTACACAATATTGGGTTTCAAAGGAAAGTAAATGGTGCGTTGCTGACAACTGCCCATGATACTCCTGGATGCATAAAAACCTGAGAAAGTCAATTGACTTCCTTATTCAGGCCACTGGTCTTTCACACCAAGTAATGTCCTGGTACCATGTAAATCCATGGTAGTATCAAATGTACACTTTAAAATTTCCTCTGCTTTTCTGTGATAAGGCAAATGTTTAAGCTACTCTCATACACTGTAAGAATTATAATGAGGAAACCTGCTTGGAAAAGCTTATATCCTCCTCCAAGTCTTTAATGAGGATAGTGGCTTTATAGTGATCATGATTTCTGGTAATGCAATTTCTCCAAATGCTTGAAAGTATCTTGCATGCTAAGCTTATTAACTTTTATATAAGTTTTATTTTCATGTTTAGTTTTATTGCAATTTCACCAATGGACTGTACAGCTTTTAAGTATGCTGAAGTCTGATGTTCTGTCCTTTACAACATTGAAAAAATTGATTTTTGTATCCCTGAAACATTCAAAGAACGAGATAAGAACTTACATAATGTGTACATCAAGAAATATGGATGCATTTCAGGAATGGTCTTCAAACAAACCCAAGCCTGTCCAAGAACTTAATACTGCAATTACATTTATTTAGCTACAAAGAACTTAACAAAACTAGACTTTGTTGTTGCTGTTTTGGGGGGGTTGGGGGTGTTTTGAAGTTCTGCTTTCTCACACGCATAACAATTTTCACTGAAGTGGAAAGCATTCCAAAGTGATTTGTGAGATGGACAGACTTTCTTTGCCTTCCAGCTGTGTAAAATGGTCTAGCACTAAACTCTGGAAGCAGTGTGCACTTATCTGAAGAATTCCCTGTGTCTCATCCCTAGATACCTCACCAGGACTCACTCCATTGCTCATGCCCTGTAGGCAGAGGAGAATAACCACAAGCCTTTTCTACTAAATTTTTTATGCTAAGGAAATAGGTTTTATTATGATTTTTAAAAGCTCCTAAAATCACCACGAAATACAGATTTCTATAAACCTAATTGCTCAGAAACACTGATCATCTAAAATAAAATTGCAACAGCTTTTCCTCAGTCACCAGCCTCAGTTGCTTAAAGACATAGCATCAAAATACTTTCAATTGCATTATAAACTAGATAACAGTATAAGTACTGCCATTAAGAATGGTAAGAAGGAAATGGATTCAGAAGTTCTGAGAGATATATTGGTCTTTGTCCACTGTAGAAGATCTTTAGAGTATAAAAACTTTAAAAAAATACAGGATTTTATTGAAACCTAGGGTAAAGATGATGAAAACAGAAGTGATACTTCTGGATATTTGAAAATGTCTGACAATAGATGCAACTGTGTTGTGTATAAATCATATTTTGAGAAAGCTGTAATTAGAAATTTCTGCAGCTAAAAAGGGGGAAAAATTAGTCATAAATCAATAGAAAGATATATGTACTAACTGCAGGAAACTCTGGTAATTTAATGCCATTTATTAAAATAAAAAAGAAAATAAAAAAGAATAATAAAAAAAGGAAAACAAAGAGAAGAAAGGAAGCCTTATCTTCATGAATCAAACCTGTAATCAGTGGACAAGACAACTATGAAAAAAGCTGCAGGATATTCCATTCCACAATAAAAGGAAGAGCATCCTGGCAGGGATTCTGCAGCTCAGAAATGCCTAATCAAACACAGAGGTTTCTGTGCTGGTAGTAGTCGACTGTGTAATTGAATACACATTTAAGGGAGAAACCAATTACCCTTTATGATCCCCCTTCCTGCTCTCCCCATGAAGTTTAAAGCTGAACATGTTGATGCAGTTGGTGGAAAGGCTTCCAGCACAAGCTCTTGTTGTCAGCCCATGGCTGAACAAGAGGTTGTGGGGCATTCATTTCGCATTGACTCCTGCGAACCTGGACAATTCAAGGATGTCTGTAACAAATGAATAAATCCATAAAAAATAGGAATTTTACTCTACATATCAAATGTAAAATCAGGATTCTCATCACCATTTCAGAATATGTATATGGAAAGATAGATATAGATGTTGAGTTGGACTTTTAGAAATCAGAAGCTGATTCTTAAGAACTTTATTATGTGCAGTATTCCACAGAATTACTACATCATAGATAATGTAAATGTTTTTATCATCATTTTTAAAAAGTTTTTACATTTATGGAAGCATATTTATTCATTTCAGCAAAATTATTCATGATTCGTAATTTTTTAAAAATTTGAAGAAGAGATACCCATTGACATTAGAAGCATTGACGTTCAGAATGCATTCCTTTATCAAGGAGCCAGTGGCAAAAATGAGATGAGGCAGGTTCAGGAGTGTGCAGCTGGATTGGACTCATGATAGTAATGTGAACAGATTATATGGAAGAGGGGGCTGATTGTTCAGAACCAATTTTGATAATGCACTAATGTCCTAAGTAAAATATATTAATACAAGCAAATAATTTTACGTGCATTTATCTTCTCGCGGGTCAATAGTTTTTCCCCAGTCAAATGCTCCAGGCTCCTGCAACATGAGTGTGGTTTTTATTAGACTATTTCAATAAAATGTTTGTTGCCAGGTAACTGCAGCTTGGAGGCTATCCATTGAGAACTGGCATTGGGAACTAGGACCACCAAAAGTGCAGGTACGAAGAGATAACTGATGTTTTGAAAGTCTAAGTGCAGAATGGCACCACTGTTCCCAAGGTTGTAAACACCAATCAGTAAAAGTTTATTCATCATTAAGGCTCACTACTAATCACTGTGGGAACGTAATCTTGACAGCTTAGTGGAATAATATTCAGACTACTAATTTAATGTGCATAGGACTGTGTATGATAGACAGTTTAGGTGGAGATATCCACAAAGAAAACAAGAATCTGTTGCTGAAATAGGAATTTGGCCACCCTTCAGACCTTCAGCTATCCTGAACTATATACATGTGTACTTGCATTTTATTGTTTTTAAAAGGAGATACATTTTAATTTCTTGTCTTTGACCCAGTGTTCATTGCATCTGTCCTGGCACACCACCCTTGAAGCTTTGTTATAATTTAGATGCAAGATATGAATATAAACATATATGAACAGATATTTAAAACAGCATAATATGAATGATAATACTGCATTATACAATTTTATATGATATTATATAGTGTGTATGTGTGTAAAATGGTTTCAGTTTTATGCATACATCTATGCATATATAAAGCCTAGATGCCACAGGTTTTCAGGCTAGAGTAGAGGAAAAGAAGGAAGGAGAATACCAGGACAGTAATCATTAACTACATCCCACTGGGCACAAAAGGTTTCAATGAAATTCTTTATTGCCTTTTTTGTCATTCTTCCTCTTATTCCCCAATCAGATTTTTAACACTTTCCAGCCTGAAATTTCTCTCAGTTCTTTCCAAGAGCTCAAAAAGGTGGTAACTTCTGTTATATCAGTGTGAATGACTTGGAAAATGTTCAAGCTTAGGCTGTAGCTGATTTTGTATTTAAAATTTTGTGTAGCTAACTTGGGGAGAGGATAACTTATTCCTCACCTCAGAAAAATCTATAAGTCTTTCTGCTACACCATCCTCACAGGTGTGATTCACCACTTTTTCCCTGCAGAGCTCAGACTCACCTCTCAGAGTAGGCTGTCCATGAGGCCATTTGGAGAGGAGGATGCACAGCCTGTAGACACTAAATTAGGGCTGAGATTTTAAGCAGCTGCTTCTGGTGGCATTTGAAGCACTGAGGAATCAGAATGATTTTGTCTCAAGGTGAAACACATCAGTTAAACAATGAGAGGGAAAAGGACTAGATGGAGCAGCAAAGGAAAATAAATGTTCAGAAATGTTTAGTGCAGGGAGTCTCACAGAGGTTTAGATGAAACATTTCTCACATCAGGAAAGCTGGGCCACACAGGCAGTGCCAGCAGCCAGGAAAGGTGACACTCCCAAAGTAGCACAGAAAGCAAGCAGTGTACAAGGTCCGTGAAACATCCTGGCATGCTATTTTGCAGGGCTTAGTCTGAGTTTTGCAGCTGTGGAAGAACATTATTGCAAAAGCTGTGTCAAGAAGGATAATACTTTTGGAGGTAAATTATCTATACCCCTTCTGCAGCACTCAGCCCTTTGAACATCAGCAAGAAGAAACCCACAAAGAAATCCAAATGCAGCTGCTCTGTAGATCCCATGCTCAGAAAAGTATTCAAAGGAAATAAATGTTAACAATAGGGTGTAAGTCTTGCTCAGCAAGTTCCCAGAGCCAATTAGCAAGATTTCCATTATATTTGGATGTAGTTTAATTAAATTATGCAACAAGAACAATGAGCTGTCTCCAAGAATTAATAGATCACTTTTGCTCATTCTTTCGAAGTGTAGCCAGTGTTATCCTCACGCACATGTAGCTATTGCAATGCCACTCTCTGAATATTACCTTTTCATACACAGCTCATAAATCACAGGAAACTACTGATAACTCCTCCTACAGTACTTACTGCTTTGCACTGGGAGTTAATTAAGGAAGTCCATTCAAAATGTTTAATTGTTTAAATATAAATTACATTTTGTGCGCTATAACCATTGTAAGTCCTCTACTCCATCTGTTCTTTCCTCTTAGATTTTGCTCAAAATTAGAAATACGCTGACACGCCGCTTTTCACAAAGCATCTGCCTTTACCCTTCCATTGAAATGGTCCTCAAATATTTGCTGAGCTAACTGCAGTTTGACAAAAGCACAGATACATCAGAATTGGAAGCTTTTTACTGTGTTTTGTGCAGTAGGCTGATGCATGGAATATAATTTGTCGATTTGACAAATACCTTTTTTCCTAACTTCAGTAAATCATAATTTCCCAGAGCATCAATTCCTCCCTTATAGAGTGACTAACATATTCCTTTCTCTTTCCTTTTTTCTGTAATTGAAGGATTAGTAGAAACTATTTCTTACTGTTCTCATACAAATGCAGTTTCTCCTGGCCTTTCCCAGACCTCAGTGCTACTGCATTCAGAAAACAGCATGGCTCGCAATTTGAATGTCAAAGTTAATTTAATTCAGCATTTCTCTTTATGAGCAAGTCAATAAAATGCTTTGCAATCAAGTTATATGAAATTATTCAGTACAAGAGGAGAAAAAAACAGAGATTATTTTTAAAATTTTAGTTATATTTTGGGATTCATACTAAATACACTATGGGTATTGTGGGAAGTCTAATTTAATTGTCATGTTTCAGTTTGGAGGGGAAAGAAAAGAGAAGATGTCTCCAAGTGAGGATGGGTGAGTACTTCATATGTTTAAAGAAAAAAAAAAAGAAAAAAAATGAAAACAAACTTTATTTGGGAAACATAAAATTAAAAAAAAAAAGTGGTGCTAATGTTATTGGGATTTTTTTTTTTAATTAAGGAATTTAAACTTTAAGTTTTGAAATGTCAAAAATTAGTTCAAAAACTTCTGATATCAGAAATGAAGTAAGAAAATAACTATTTACAGAGATACATCAATCAAAAATTAAAGAAAAAATACAGGCTTTTTTTTTTTTTTTTTCAAAAATCCTTTGGTATACAGGACCTTCATGGTAGCTCTTAGCTCTTAATAATTATGTGTATTTGTTTTGAACTCTAGGATTCTAGAATGTTCATTCAAAATTGAGGATGAGGGGGAAATAACGAAAATTTTTTTTAAAAACGCCCTCCTCCTAGAATTTGCACATCAAATTAATCTTTGAGTTTTCTTTGTTGCAGAATGCCAGGCAATATGAAAAATTCAGTCTGTGGCTTCTATATTTCACATTACAGTCATTTTAATGTTACAAGCCTTTTTGCTAGACATTTATTTATTGGTACACAAGATGTGTTCTCTTCTGTTAGAATTTTCAAGAGCACTCAGCACTGGCTTTTATCAGTTCTGAAAGGTCACTTCCATAAGTACATGCAGCTGAATTTCAAAACAACCTGTGGCTTTTTGCCATTCCCTCTTCTCTCCAATGCCAATGTCAAGTTCCACATAATATAGGTAATTAGCTTTGTTAAAACAAACAAATTATGTAAAAAAGGTTAAAACACTGAGTAGAAAAGGTTAAAATACTGAGTAAAATACCAGACACTGATCAACATGAAAAATTCAACCTGTGCAGATGTTTATTTCCAACTGGGCACATCTTCATTACTCTGATGAGACAAGTTCTTGATCCTCATGACAGAGAATACCTTGCCAAAAATTCTCATGGACAGAACAGTGTTAGACTGAACTACAGCCAGTTTCAAATTGTTAAGTGTTTATCTGCAATTCCTCTCAATACTGTCAGAAAATGCTTTGCAGAACCTGCTGGCATGGGCTGCTTTAAAGAGTTTCCCTACTAGTCTTATTTGAAATACTCACCCTTAACTTTATTGTAATATATATGTGTATACATTGGGACTATTAGTTTCAGGTTTTTTTTAACAGAAAGATCATTCAAATGAATAATAACAGAATGCAGAAACCCAGACTCTCCATCTCTCATTCAGTTCCTGTTGAAGAGAGTAATTTACATGACAGTTCAGTGATCTGACAGCGAATTAGGGGAATAAAAGAAGCTGTATCTGAAGATGTGCATAAGAACTATGTGTACATAAGGCAGACAAATCTAGAACTGAGCAGAGATGGGGGCAACTGGTGCCAGCCTACTTCCTAAACATACCAAATTATTTTAACGAGTTTTTATTGAATTTCATGGCATACACTTTAAGTGGAAAATGATAAAAACAAAGCTCCATTAAAAAAATAATAAAAAACCCACTCCATGGCAACACTGCCGCTCAAGCCGAGCCATGGGATGACCCCCAGCATCAGAGAGCTGCTCTGATTTCAGTGACCTGTTTCAGTTCTGGCAAGAGAGACTATTTTACAGTCCAGCTGCAGAATGCACTAATGAAACAAGAGGCAAGGACAGCTGAGCCAAAAGCTCAGAATCACTGGTGGAAACTTTGTGCCTGTCTGCAGGGCTTATAAAGTGGATTTTAGATACAGAGAGTGCTTTATTATGGCTCTAACATTACAAGACAGAGTTATCTTGTTACTCTTTCCAAAATGACCTTCCAGACATCCAGAATGTGATTTTCATCAGTCTTTCTGGGCTCACCTTAACCTTTGTGAAAAGCACCTTTCCTGCTGCCTGATAATAGGAATTAGCAACATATCCACCTGCACAAAACTGAAGCATGGCCTAAAGACATCATAAATTTAATAATTGTCTTCTTTTAAATCACCCCACCCCCTCTGCTTGACATGATCCCAGAAGTCATCTCTCTCTTGGTTCCCCCATCTCCCTCCACAGGCACACATGTTCATGTCTCTACAGGAACATTCAGTAAAAGCAGCTAAATGCAGAATTAGAGGTTCAATCTGGCAGAGATGGATGATTGGAGTTGCCATGTGACATGAACAAGGAATTTTTTTGCTGGCATCTGCCTGAATAATCTGATTGAATAACTGCTGTGGAGTAGCAATGATTTCTGAATTCTGAATTAGGATTAAGACTTTTTGGGTTGTTTTCTTTTTTTGCTTGCTTTTTTGGGTTTTTTTGTGGGTTTTTTTTTCTTCCTGTTTGTTTGCTTGAAGTTTCTTGCTTTGTGTTTGGTTTGGGGACTTTTTTGTTGGTTGGCTGGTTGATTGTTTTTATCAGGAGATAACACACTAGGTTTAAATCTGATGCTTCAGAGTTCACAGGTTTTAAGAGTTTAACATTTGAGCCTAGCCAGACTGTTGAGTATTTACTATTTCAGGATCAAGTCCAGCACTAGAAGTAAGAATTCATGGTGTTTCCAAGGTAAGAGTTACTTGGGAGAGCTTCCCAGACTGTCTGTACAGGTTGGTGCTTGGAAAGTTCTGTCACTGTTGGTATGTGTTGTGTGATGGCAAAGGCTAAGGAGATGGACAGCATTTAGTAGATTTACAACAGGCAAGAAATAGTTTTGAGTCTTTGGACAGATTAAGCTAGAGCTAGTATTATCTGGGAGACATACTTTTGAAAGCATTCTGAGGGGCTTTGGTTAAAAATTCCATTTTGGAAACTGGTGCAAATTGGATTAGAGACTAGAGTTTCAGCATTGTTCTTTTTATTTTATTATGTAATGAGACCATCTACAATTTTCTACAAAGTGCCTGAAAATCTTAACTCAATGTAGAAAACAAAACAAAAAATAAAGCATAAAAACTTTTCTGTGGGTATGCTTGATCCTACACAATAATGCACACTCATATTTTTCATATAAAATATGAAAAATTTTCATATAGTTTTCAAATAAAAAATTCCACAGAAAGCCTGAAAACGTGCAGTTTTTTGAAGTATTTGATATGCTATTCCAAAGTGGGTAACTGATTGACAATATGGATGCAGGAAAATAATTTAAAATACGAGTGGAAAGCACACCAGAGCACACCAAGAGAGGTGCTGATTTGGGAGCTGATTAATAGGAATTTTCCCAGTATCTCCCTCTGCAATTCAAAGAGCAATGTTGCATTACACCCTGAGAGCCTCTTTGGCTGCTCAGCATGAGCATCTAATAGCAAAACAGGAGTTAGTTCACAAAAGACAAACTGAAGAACCAATCAGACTTGGCACATTTCCTCTGGTATTTAGCATTTCAAAACACAGAAAGGGTTTTAGAGATCAGGGAATCCACTCTCAGCCACCTGATGCTATGGAGACAAAGATGCCACATTCACAATAGTTCCCAAAGTGAAATTTCCTAGGACCTCATATCTTTAGCCAACTGAGAGCAATTCATACTTTCTGAATATTATTCTGACATTATTGAGCTTTTCACTGGAAATACATGAGTTATAAAACAGCAAAAAACACAGATTTTGGACAGGTAGATATATTTTGAAGACACAGTTTTTAAATAAATGAATACCACAATGAAGCTCTGTAAGGGTAAGGTCACGTTGTGAGGAACTAAATGTAAAACTAAACAGAGTTCAGTATTATTTTAAAATAGCAATGGACTTCCCAAGGAGTATCCCCTGATTTGAATAAATGTTCATCAGCTTATTTTGGGGGGAAAAAAAAGCCTTGGATTAAAAATTATTTGCTGTAGTTAGAGAATAGTAGAAATATTCTCATCCAGATAGCTATAATGAACTTATCTTTTTGTCTGTTATAATAAAGAAACATTTTTCTCTTTTCCTTATTTTCAGTAGTTGAAAATATTGGGCTGTAGTTTTAGTGCCATCACTTTAATGGGCTGTGCTAGTTAACACCTCTGTGCTATAAGGACTTGTTCTATTAGGATACTTTTGGGAGAACACCAGAAAAGAACAGATTTTAATTTAAATTAAAAGGGGAAAACCCTCTAGTTTTCACTTTGAAAATGTTACTATTATTAAGTAACACACTGTGGATTTTACAAAATTTCTTTGACAGAAAAAAAAACCTTCATGTCCAATATTACTGATGATGTGTACAGGTTTATGTCAGGGAAAAGGAAAATATTTTCTTCAACTGGTTTAAGTTTTCATTCTGGTTTTTAGCTTCATAAATACAATTTCTTGATCAAAACTGATTCAAAAGCAGAATTTTTTCAGTTCATTTTTGCTATCATAAATGAAAACAAATTAAATTTTTGTAATATTTAGTAATTTTATACTGAAATCTAAGGAGCAAAATAATGTAGACATGAAATAATACCTCTGCAATCAATTTATAGCTATCTGCTACACACGAATTTACCCTGATAGAAAATGTTGAACTATAAGAACAGACATGTATTGTACAGTATCTCTTGTGGAAATTCCAGCCTGTTGGACTCTGACAGCAGAAGGGTTGGGTGAATATTCAGTACAGCAGTTTAAATTATGCAACACAAGTTCAGCACCTTAAAACCCCCAGTGCTTTAGATATGGTGGAATAGAACTGCAGTGGGTAGATGTCAGAAAACTAATAGGCCACAGTATTAAGACATTAGGGTGCTTAATAAGGGTTGTCTTTCTCAATCCTCCTTCTCCTATTAGAAGCAGTTATTGCCGAAATGGGATTCGCTTTCAGATGTTTCTGGTGGTGCTCAGCATTATGTTCCCTGTTAACTCACACTGATCTGATGTGAAATGATGTTCTCCGTGGGAGTTCTTAGCTTTTCCAAACCACAGCTCTGGGGTATTTTCCTGTCTTTTTAATGCTGTAATTTTGCTTTATTTTAAAATGAATGCTACATGTACTGATCTTGGATGGGGAGTCAAGCACTGCTTTATTCTAAAAGCATTTTGCCTACATCAATCCCCTGATCTCTTTTGCAATTTAAGATTTGGCTGTGTGCTCAGACTGTTTTGCTAAGTAGATATGGAATAAAATAGACAATAATGAGGTTTCATTTGAACTGGAAACAGTGCAATACATTTTACATTTAACTTTAGAGAATTCCCACTGCACAAAGCTGGGTGCCTTCTTAACATGCACAACAAATTGCACATCAGGAATTTGGCCTAAGATGCCTCCTTTCCACTTCTTTCCCCTTGAGGGGTGGAAGGGTGAAACCACAGCACATGTACTTTACAATTTTAAAAAGTAATAGAGTTCCATGTCTTCTGCAGCTGAAAAATTAAGTGTTATTAGTCACTGGAAGTAACTTTTGGCTTGAACAACCTGTCCTGTTCACTTCTGCAGAGGCTCTAAGTTGAAGTGTTCTAGTATATAAGCAACTGTGGACCAGTGTCAAATAACTCAGAAAAATAATCTCAATAGCCTAAGATGTCATTCCTTATTTGGACACTCTTGCCTGCCTAAAAACCATGCCATCATGGAAACGATTTTTTTTTTCCTTTTTAGTTTTCAGCAGCTCTTAATGTGTGTTGTGTCTCTGTGAGTATCTATAGGGCAGAACAAAGGGGTTGGTTTTCATATTCTTTGTCTTGGAGCAGCATTAATCATTGCCCATCCCATTTTAACACAGGATATAAAACCAGCTGAGCAGGCAGGAAAGAGCTACAGTGTGCCCAAGAACTTACCTGGCCTGAAAAATCTGGGGCTGTGGGACGTGAATAGAAGTTGCCTTCTCCATAATAAAACCATTAATATCTACAGACTCAAATCAAAGATAGTAGTGTGAAGCTCCCTGTGGTCCAGACACAGAGATAGCATTGATTTTGTGGAGAGCTTTAGGCGTGACAGATCAGAATCTGGGAAATGACAAGCACTTACGACTCGATGTGAAGCCAATAAGGCTTCAGAGTGCTCTGCTGGCATTTCAGCTCTTCATTTCAGCTGCTCAGCAGTGTGAGGTGAGCACATGATCCTCAAAGTCTGTACACTAATGTGACTTTATTGATTGAAAGCAACTGCTCTGAGTGAGACAAATAGGATTTGTCTTTTAGTTCCTAATTTCACACTGTAGACAGTATAATATTCCGCAAAACTAATCTTTGTAACATGTCTGTCTTTCTGATCCTCTTATCCTGCCATTTCTGGTTTTCAGTCAACAAAAGAAACATCAAAACTACTCTTTTCTCTGCCTTTTTGATGCTTAGATTGTTCATTATTTCCATCCAAGTTACCCAAAAGGCATTTTCCTTCATCAGAACTTGACCATCACAGTTTTCCTGGAGGTACTTATTCCACTGACTCTTAAAAACATTTTCCTGTTTTAAAAGGAGAAATGCTGTCTCTGTGCAAGGAAATCCCAAGAAATGTTATCTTTCTCAGTGGTGAAATGCAATTCAAGAGTCTTTCTAGTAACATAAAACTCCTTTGCACATCAAGTGCAACACCACTGAAGCACTCTAGAACCTAATTATTGTGCCATGCTAGATCTTTGTCACTTTTGAGTATGAGTAGAAAGATTTTCTATTTTTTTATGGTACTTTCAACCTAAAAGCAATCTTAAAAAAAATAATCTTCTAATGAGTTAAATAAATGTCATCATTTTTAGTACAGAACGTAGAGATTATATTTTTCAAATTCACCAGGGCAATTAAGATGACATTAAATTTTTTCCAAGTGCTATAATATGAGTGGCAGTTTCTCATACATACCAAGTGAATTTAATTGACACATATTTCCACTGAAATTGCTGACATTATCAATTGCTATGCTTTATACATATGCGACAGTGATTAGAAAATTAACATCATTATGTTATTTCTACTGATGGCCTATCTCAAAAAAGGATATATATGGATCATTTTTTTTACATTCATGGGACTTTCCTAAAGTTATAAAAATTAATGAAATAGCATTCATATTTGTCAAATGTTCTAGTCTTTTAATTATCCTTAGATATGGCCAAGATAGATTGAAATTTAAATGCAGGTCTAAAAAAGTATTCACCTTCAAAGTATTCATCTTCAAAGGCAATGAAGAAACAGCTAATATTATATCCACTCACTGCAAAATTGCGGTACCAAGATCTCTCAATTTGCTTGCACAACCTCCCTCTCCTCCCCAAAAAAACCCACAAAAACCAACCAAATAAGCAAAAACCAGACCAATTAAAGCATCCCCACAAAACAACGAGCTAAAGTACATAACACTAGTTTGGAAAATTGTCTATGGTCCAGACCAACTTCGACAGACTTTAATGAGTTTTGAAGTAAAACAAGAGTTTTCAGCATTAAAATTTGGGAGAAACAAGTGAATGTATACTCTGTGAATGGAGTGCACGTGTACACAAGTTTCCCTTTCCTTACAGCAAGAAAAGGAGAATGCCAAAGTGTGCTAGATTAGGATGCTTAAACATGAAACATGTGTTGGATTAAACAAGTAAATGTGTGGAAGTGAAACACATCTCTCTGGTCTGTGTGTTGTGGGTAGAATTTGTTAAAAATTCTCCCCTAAAACTTGGAAATGCCTAATGTCACAGGCAATAAACTATAAAGCAGATTATCTGGTACAAATCCTGTTCCATTATTCAACTGGGACATGGGCTTTGAGACTCTCAGGGTACAGGTTGCATCCCTCCTGCTTTGCATATGTAACAGAGCTTTCCATGCTTATGTTTTCCATTACTGAGACAGCAGCTTTCAAAAGGATTAGTGAGGACAGGTGAGAAAACACCTGGTAAGTTTTAAATACCATGACAAACACATATTTGGAGTCAGTAGCTCTGAAGCTGCATCTTCACCAATAAAAGTTTTCTTCTTTTTAGTGCTGAGTCAGACAAAGCTCAAAGTCCTGTCTCTACACAATTAAACTCCCCAACTTCTGGAATAGAATGTTCACGTCAGGATATCTAGTGACAAAACCTCCTTTGCTGATGCATTGACTCCTGGAAAGTACCTACAGGTTGTTTCAGAGGCTTCTGGATGACAAGGGCTAAAACTACAATGGGAAAATTTTAACATATTAACAGCACATTTTTTGATTTACAAGTGCGGTCACTATTTACAAGAACATCCAGTATTTTTCAGGGCTTTACAAAATACAATAGTTGAAAACTTACAGCATAACAGATAAATGGTGTATGTGCATCATCAGCTGCAATTTTTTCCATCTACCCAATTCAGCTGACAGACCAGGTCTCTGATCAGAGCAGTCCTAGCTGGAAACTAAAATAGTGTGCTTTTGAAACACACTATTAACCAGGAGAAACCTCAGTCCTATTATGTCCCAAATCCATCCATGTTATCAATCAGATTCTACAGCCTCCTCACCACATTAATTACTATTTATTTATATAAACAACCTGGTTAGTTCTTCCTGACACTGCATCTTGTTTGCACTATTCTCTTTGAAATTACTCAGAAAATAATTATCTTCCTGCTTGACAAAGCCATAATCAGGTCTTCCCTTACTGTGAAAGAAAGCTTCCTTCCCACTGAAATATAAAATACTCAAGACTCACAGCAAATATTTTCTTATGTTTGAAATTAATCACATTTTCACTAAGTTGCAAAAGGCTGTAAAAAAGAGAGATGTAACTGGAATTGCAGCATGTGGTTTATTGCTGAATCATTTGAAATTCAGCATAACCAACCATTCTGAAGCAGTAAGTAGCAAAGAATGCTATACAACAATTTCTGATGTTTTCAGAGATATGCCAGGACATCAGCCCATGTGAAGCTGGCAGAGGATTACTTTCCTCAGTACAAAAGAAGAAAGAAGATATTTCTGCAAAGCTATTCTAGTAACTCATCAGGAAAAAAAGAGTTGTAAGTGATCTCAAGATTGTGGTCTGTGGCAGAGATTAAATGTCACATACTGAGATTTTATTGACTCATTTTCTGCCAACTCTGCTTAAAGGAATGGCTTTTGAGGCAAGCCTGAATGGATGGTTACTCACAAGTTTCTCAGTCTCTTAGGATTCTAACCATGACATTTATATTTCATAAAATCTACTTACATAAAGTAATAGCCACAGGCAAGTTTTCTTTGTGTGCAAAATATGATTTCTATTGTTACATTCTTGCTGGAAATGACCTCTTCTTGGGAGGAATTACCAAACCCAGAGGTATGTTTTCTTTGCTTTATGCTAGTTTTCATTTTTTTTTTTCCCTTCAAAGCTGTTTATCCTTGTGCCTTTACAGCATTAAGGGAGGGTTACTGTTCAAGGCTTTCTTTAGCTCTTACTGATAACAGTGTCAACATTAAAATGTTTCTAGCAGATTTAAACTCCTTCCAGTTATTGTGCTGTACAAATGTGTCTCAGGTTGTCTAACTTTCAGCCTTCTGGTTACATGCCACCCACTGAGCATCTGAGGTCTACAGCTTCTGAGATGGATGAACTGGCACTCAGACCCTGACCTTGGAAGTGTGGAGAGCTTAAATTCCAGTCAGGAATTTAAATCTTGAAGCACATTGGTGTTAAGGATGGTCTCATAAAAACCTCCATCACAGATTACAGAATTGGGGTACATTCATTTTGAACATTCTGTATGTACAAGTAAGCAGATACTGAATGCTCTTTTGAGGAGACTCTGGCACACTGGGAGATAAGGGATAACCAGCTTCTTTCTCCCTGGCTGTCGAATTAGCATAGGACAAGCTGACTTTGACATAGAAAAGAAACATTTTCATGGATTCTAGACAAAGGTTACTTCTTTAACAGGTAAAGCAAAACACCTGCACTACAACTCTGGTTGAAAATTCTTAGAGAAGATCCTTTTTACTTACTGTGGAGCAAATCTGGGCACAGGAATGAATCCTGTTCACATTATGAATTGTTTCCTAAAACAAGATTATGTTTTTGAGTTTCTTATGTTAATATTTAATTACTGAATAAGTTTAATAAATTGCAGCAAGGGAAAAATATTTATATGGATAAATTAATGTAATAATAAATAAAGCACAGTGTTGAAAAATATATTTTTAGTTTTAACTTGTCACAATAACAAAACATTG
This sequence comes from Catharus ustulatus, assembly GCF_009819885.2. Lineage (NCBI taxonomy): Eukaryota > Metazoa > Chordata > Aves > Passeriformes > Turdidae > Catharus > Catharus ustulatus. Next base: position 13,025,793 of record NC_046222.1, on the reverse strand, counting down.
CATGGGGCAATGATTAGTGTTGCATGGGCAGGGTAGTCCTGCAGCTGATCTATTCATTCCCCCTTGTCCAGACCCCTGTAAATAGTCTCTCTCCATCTTTCCTGTGGGGTCCCTTCAAGTACTGAAAGGCAGCAATTCAGTCACCCAAAAGCCTTCTCTGTTCCAGGCTGAACAATCCCAGTTCTCCCAGCCTTTCCTCCCAGCAGAGCTGCTCCATCCCTCTGATCCCTTGGTGCCTCCTCTGGGCTGGCTCCAGCAGGTCCCTGTCCTTGCTGTGCTGGAGCCCAGAGCTGGATGCAGCCCTGCAGGTGGGGTCTGAGCAGAGGGGGCAGAGGGGCAGAATCCCCTCCCTGCCCTGCTGCCCACGGGGCTCTGGGTGCAGCCCAGCACACGGGGGGCTCTGGGCTTTGAATGTGCCATACAGTTCCGTCTAAAATCTCCCAAGGGCTCTGATTTGTCTCAGAAAAACGGCAGACTCGCATTTCTTTAATAAGTAGATGGAGCATACGAGGCTCCCTTTTGCAAAACTCTACCTAGACATAACCATTGATAATAACTAATTCCATGACACATGTGAGATTTAAGGACAATATTTGCAATAATGTATGTGGAAAAGCCAAGCATTGAGGCAGCCAGGTTTTGAAGCTGATCTCTAAGTGCTCAGAACTTACAAAGGTAGCAGTCTAATTTTAGCTAAACTGAAATAATTAAATCCTAGAAGTAATTTGTAGATAAAGGAATTAATTGCAGCTCAAATCACTTATTTAATTTCATAAGCCCATGCTGTTTTACTGTCATAACTTCTGGCTCAGCAGGAGAAAGTTCTCATGTAGATGCAGACATAGAAAATGCAAAAATTTTTACTCTAAACTGAATTAGACACATGGTTATAAACATTGTTTTCTGTCTTTTTTTCTCAGTCACAAAGGTAAAACCTGGTTGACTCTGTGGAAATCATGTAAATAGAAAAAAATAAATCTTCTCATTCTAGTAATTGGTTAAGTCTCTTTTTCTTCCTGAGGAAAACCATTGAATTATATTTCTCAATTATATTTCCCAAGATTGCACAGAATTCTTGAGGAGACTTCACCAATGCTGAATACACTGGGACAATCACTTCTCTCAACTGTGTTTATATGTGCCCAGAGAGTAGCTTGGTTGTTTTGGTCACAGGACACACTGTTAGCTCATATTGAACTTATGCCCAACCCAAACCCCAGACAAATTCTGTAGGACTGCACTCCAGCCTCTTGTCCCTCATGCTTGCCATAACTCAGGATTGCACCATTCCATGTGCAGAATCCAGCATTTCTACTTAAAATTTCATATTGCTGGGGCTTGCCCAGCACTTGTATTAATCAAAATCTCTGTAAGGACTCCCTACCCTTGAGGAAATAACATCTCCTCCTAATTTAGTGCTGTTGGCAAATGTTCTTAGTGTGCACTAAACTTCTGTGTCCAGGCATTGATAAAAAGCATTGAAGAGGTGTCCTTTTGCCTTTCTTAAAGGACAGAGCAGTAATTTGTCTTCAATGTGTCCATTCTTTGTCTTTTTGCTTGCTTGACTCTAGCTCCCAAGATATCCCTGTCCAAAATATCTCTCAAAATCTAGATTGAAATATAGCTTAGCTTCAAGAAAGTTTAGATCTGTATTGGAACTGATAGATTCTAGTGTGTCTACCATGCCACTCTGAAGGAAAAAAAAAAAGAGTTAAGAAAATTCTTTAAAAACCCAGATCATTACTTAGTTATTAAAGGAGAAATGGCCAAAAGACATTACAGAGGGAGTTTTTGGATGGGTCTTTTTTATTAGAAAGGCATTATTGCAGATGGGACATGTATCTAGCTAGGATAACAGAACACAGATTGAGAAAGAGACCTTTGGAAATAATCCATTCTAAACCATCTCAAACATGGTCAGCCAGGGCAAGTTGTTCAGGACAGCATCCAATTGTGGAAATAAGACAAAAAATCTTAATTGTAATTGATTACAGATCATCACCATCACATCAAGGAGTTATTTCTCTGAACATCTTAAGTGGGTAATCACTACACACATGATTATACATTTGTCCCAAAGTCAATGTCAAACAGATAGGCTGCAATTGCTAGTTTACTACATTTTGAACATAATGAAGATAAACCAGCTTACTACACTGATGCACTGTATATGTACTGGCTCTGCATTTGGCTAGAATAGAGTTAAGTTTCTCCATACTTTCTTGTATAGTTCTATGTTTTGTGTTTGTGATCAAAGCAGGGCTGACAACACTCTACTGAGAGCAGTATTTGCTCAACACCAAAGCCTTTTCTGCCTCTCACATCTCCCCACCAAAAAGGAGGATGGACTGTACCAAAAAATTTGGGTGGGGGCAGAGCAATGCCAGCTGGCTCCAACTGACCCAAGGAATATCCAATACTGACCCAAGGAATATCCAATACATTATAATCAAGAATTAAATCTGAGAGACAAAGGAAAAGGCAGAGAAACTTCTTCAGAGTGATGATATCTGACTTTTCAAGTCCCCATGACAGATGCTGGAGCCTTGCTCTCCTGGGGATCCTGAACCCCTGCCTGCCCATGGGAAGAGGTGGATGAATTCTATTTCCTGCTTTGCTTGCACATGCAGCTTCCATTTTACCTATTAAAATGTTTTTAATTCAACCCATGGGTTTTCTCAATTTTCTCCTTCTGCTTCTCTGCCCCATCCCACCAGATGAGGAGCAGAGTATGGAGCACACAGCTGGGTGGGTTTAGCTCCCTACGAGAACTGACCCACAACAGTATCATGTATGGAACATATGCAAGTGCATTCAGATACTATTGAAATTATTATTGCAACCAAATCTTACCTTCTTTCATCCCTAAGAGAAAAAATGATTCAGCAGGATCTGATTTGGCCAAAGCTGTAGCAAATTATTTTCAATTATCTGCTTCACAACAGTCTGTCTACATGATGCTGCTCTAGTCATCATGAGCATCTGTGAAAATTTCTCTCAAAGGCTGCAATAAGGGTAACAAGACAATATTGCAAAGATGTTCCAAGAAACCAATGGTTCCCAAGGTCTCATTTGTGTGAGCTGATTGGTCAGATCTAAGCAACAAGGCACACAATCACCACAGTACTACACTGTGTGTGAGCATAAAATTTTTACTGAGAGGCAGACTGCAGTAACTAGGTCCTGAAACTGTATTTATGTACTTAAAGTACTGCTGGTTGAACTTCTAGTTGGTTTTGCTGGGACTCTGCTTCTGTGCATATATGTAACAAAAGGCATTTCTTCTCAATTACCTAGCTTTAAAAAGCAATGATAGCTCATTTTAGATCTCATTTTCCTTGCATTTGTTCTTTTCCAGTTTCTCCACAACCTTTTTTTTTCTCTTTTTCTTTATAAAGAGATATGTTTCAATTCTCTCCCAATTTTGCTTTGCTGTGCAGTTTCTCCTGTTTCCTCTTGATTGATCTGGGGGTTTTTTTGGGGTTTTTTTGGGTTTTTTTCGGTTTTTTTCCCAGCCTCAAGAAGTTAGAAACTGTAGATAGTTGTTTCATTTTCTCTCTTACCAATTATACCCCAGCAGCTGTTTGTAAAAGAAAAATGACAAGTTAGTCACTTCCCTATCTGTATTGACTGTGGACAAAAGACTGAACTTGGTAAAGGGAGGAACTGAGTAATCAGTCTTCCTTTACAGCCAGATTCATGTTTAAAAGAATTCAGAAAAATGAATCATTCTAAAAGCTGATAATACTCTACTTTGCACCTTGGGAAGTCATTTCAGGCTCTGGCAGATGAGCTCTAGAATCAGCAATTTAAGACAAACCTGTGCCCAACTCTCTGCCCACCCACAGATTAACCTTCTGTGTCACCCTGCTTTGTGCTCCCACTCATTTGCTGCCATTCAGATTAACTGAGACTTGCTCCTGAGGAACAGAACAACTGAAATATCAATACACTGTTTTTTCCTCTATTGTAGATGTAATATTTATACCTCTTTCACTTTTTAAAATTATTCTTATGATCCAAAAGAGTAGAGACTTGGTGATGTTGAGACACAAGGATACTTTTGTACATCTGGACAGAAAAAGGTCTTAAATCTTTACATTTTTTGGTCAATTAAGATCCATTTGGATTTGTATTACTGCTCCACACACTCAGAAGAGGAGCAATTGATCTGAGAGGAAGGATTAGAGAAGAATGACCTCAGAGGAAAAAGTGAATGAAAATAAATAAAATAATCTCACCAATTAGAACATGAGTTCTGTAAGGTAATTGCTAATGACTTGGGGATCTACTAGCCCTCTCAGTTACCATTCCAAATGATCTGAAAACATCTAATTCATATAAGTACACTCCAATCTGGTTTTTACTTACTGGGACTTAAGGTCTTATTCTGACATCACTATTTCAAATTGTTTTAGCCATCTCATTGTAGGTGACCATTTTGGTGAAAACAAATGCCAAAGGGCATTAAATACCTCAGCTTACTCAGTACTTTTAGACAATAATTTTCCTTCTCTTGGAAGAAGCAGCATGATCCTTTATTTCTCTTTGTTTCTCCATTCTCTCTATTGTGCACAGACAATATTTCTTTGCATACACCTGATATCCTTTGCTGACATCAGCACAGAATCTTGACTTTTTGCTTTTGTTCATGTAAACTTCCACTGTATTTCTGTCCTGGCTAATCTGCACTGTTTTACTTGAAAACTATCTAGATAATCTATGTTTTGGCCAAGTTGATCTCTTGTTTTCTTTTGACTTTTGCTTCTTAACTGAATTTTTGCATTTGAAACCTCTGGAATCAGCATTTGCTTAAAGAAACATTACTGCTGCCATCATCATCATCATCTTCATCATCATCATCTTCACTATTATTTTTTCTTCCCAAGAGGCCTCATCAGCCAGTTTTTCAAGGTGAGTGTAGTAATTTTTCCTAAATTCATTATTTTGAATTTCTGTTAATGCTCCTTATTGTCCTAAAATTCTGGACTCTGTCGCATCCCGGTCATGCTTGTTGACATTGCATCCACATGGTGGATGGTGTTGCTCACCTAGCACTCCTCCATTTCTTTATTTCCTGTTGTCCTGTAAGCAAGAAGGAGTTCACAAGACTTTCAGCTCATTTTATACATGAGATACCTGTAGGACTCTAAAGATGTGACTTGAGACAAATGGACTGTCCTCACATTTTGGAGGGCCAGCAAGAGAAATTTTTGTATACAGTATCTAAAATGCTAAATTCAGATTAGGCACTGAATTCCACTCTGAGTCCCAAAGCATGTTCTCCAAAGGGATGGTTTTATTTACTCTTATGTTGAAGCCTGTGTTCTGAATGACTGCATTCGTGCATGAAAAGTCCCATCCAGCTGATACCTAAAGTTGACAATGTCAGATATTATCAGATGTTTTCAGCCTCCATTTGTGATAACTACAAAGCAAGCATGTGCATCTCTGACACACAGAACAGCAGCTATTTCTTTAGCCCTTCCTCTCCTTCCTGAGCAAGATATTCCTCTTCAAATTAATATTCAATTTTTGAATTATCCTGTTTTGTCTCCAGTGTAATAATTTATACTTCAGGGGATGAAATAAAAAATCATATTCTTCCTTCTTGTGGCTGTCTGCTTCTTCTGGAAGACACCAAATACAAACACATCCACAGTCATGATAAGACAGCATAAAATTAGAACAGCTTTTCCTCTTTTTTTTTTTTTTTTTCCCATGACCTTGTACTTCTAAAGACAAACACCTTTACTTTTGTGTATTGTCTACTGATGATAAAGAAGGGCTATTCCAGATGGGCTTTATTTCTCATGAAAGAAACAAATCTAGTTTCACTTGCTGGAAGTTTCTCTAGCTGGTTTTATTCAGCCACTTCTGCATTACAGCGAATGTTCTTTAGGGCACAGACACATCAACATCTATATTCATAAATATAAATTAATGAACAGGCTGAATTGGAAAGAATCACTAATACTTAGTAAATCATTGCTAACAGCTATAACATTTTCTCATTGCAGCATTTAAACTAAAGGAGTTCAAAACCCAGTAAAATAGTTTAAAGAAGGAAGGGTTTTTCAAAAACAAGGAGATTTTTTTTTTTTTGCAAGTAGCTCTCATGGGAATGGAAATATTTACTTGCATAAACAACAAAACTGGATTCAACTATTTATCAGAGAGAAGACTGTGCTCACTTATGCAGTAAGGCTTAGGGTAGGTCACCATGGTCACATATTCTGCCCTCAGAATTTGCTTTACCTTCACAGCAGAAACAATTCTTCCATATGGAACTGGGGGAAACTGAGCTTATTAACATAGGAGTGTCACCAAGTGACCTTGCGAGTCACTTCTGTTTATTACATTTCAGTATCACTGAGAAAGCCACCTGATGAATATTGAATTTAAAAAGAAAAATTGTTAGGAATCTGCATAATGAATACAAATGGGAGTACACTGACAGGACTAAAAGAGTCATGCTTCACAGAAAAAAAAAAAAAAAAATAAAGAAAAAAGGTATACCCTTGCAAACCTTACAAAGCAGTTTAGTTTCTTTTGAGGCTATTATTTTTGGTGCAATAGAATACTGCATCTAAATTCATTTTTCAATCTTAAAATTGTAATTATTTTCTCTGTGCTTAATATTTCTAAGTTAATATCCATAAAATCTGGGATTTCAGAAGAATCAAGGGTTCACATTAGGAAGCTTTGCTTTCAAGAATTATCTGGTCTCCGCTACTATTCCCTGAACACTACATACTTTTTCTTCCTTATTTTCCTTATTTCTTTCTTTACTATTTTCTCTTTCCTCCTTGTTATTTCCTTATTATTTCTTATTTTTCTCACCTTAATTCCTTGGTTTTTCCTCTATTGTGGAAGAACTCCATAATCATGACCAAGACTGGTGTCTCTTTCACCTTTTCTGAATGGGGCTTGAATGGAATAATGAAATAGATGAAGGTGAGATTAATAAATGAAAGCCAGAGGAAATGGCTTTTCCACCTTGGATACCACAAAAAGAAACACATCATGGTTCAGAATAATTTATTTTTTTTTCCTGAAACCAGGTGCCTAAGACTGTAGAACTAAGATTAACTGAGATCATACCCTTTCCTTGCATGATGATCAATAATCTGTTAAGAATTAATTTGATGGATTGTTTGTATTTAAAATACTACCTGTCAAACCTGTCACACAGTAATAGAGTATCTTCACAGTTTCACAGTTTTTCTCCTTAGTGATATCTGAAGAGGTGCCAATTTCTGCCTTCTCAGTTAAACAGCTATCACAGAAACAGATATCTCCAGTTGGAATTTCTGTTTTTAGAAAATTACATATTTTGTAGGAATATAAGTACATATAATTATTGTTCCAGCTCAGCTCTTACTGAGGCCTCCAAAACAACAATAAAATGTTCCTTTGTATTTGACCATGTATAAATCTTAACTTTTCAATTTATCTCAGATTATTAAAATGTACTGTGCCTTTTCCAGACTTACTCCCAGCAATTGTCCCTTTCCCTGGTTACTGCAGCCAAACACTTTTTATTTTTTTCAGTTCCTAGTCTGAAACCTGCACTTCACTTTTGTCCCATGACGAAATCTGATTGTACTGATGCCAGGCAGCATAAAGACCCACTTAGCTGATTGCATCCATATCCACCCCTTCAGATTTGGAGCAGGGTTAGCAGCTTATGAAGGATCACAGCCTCTCATCAAGTGAGAGAATATGTATTAACCAGATAGAGTTTGCTCAATTTCAAAATGTAGGAATGAATTTTAATTGTACTCTGAAGAAAATCTGAGCTGACAGAATACAAATACTACACAAAAATATAAAATTTCAAAATTTTCCATTCTGTTTAATTTTGAGTAAAATCCAGAGTCCTTCAGTGCTGCTAAATATTAATCATTATTCTGACAAACTGTGAACCAATGCTAACTTTTCCTTGACAGGACATAAGACCAAAAATCTTATTTGTGGGCTTTGAGTATAACTGGAGTTTAGCTTGACTCTTCAGAAAGTGGCTGAAAGCAGGGATCCAATCCATCAGTCATATGAATAGTCCACAAGACTTTGCATCATTTTACAGATGTGTCACTGAGAACTTGAGCAAAATGATAGGATGTAGCTATAGAAAGAAACAGCAGTACAAAACTGCATTGAATGTGGGTTTAAAAAAATTTACATGACAAAGGAAGAACAGTCTTCATGGTAGCCATCCAAGAAATTTGAACTCGAATTTATTCTACCTCTACTTCCACATATTCCTGGGAATTAGTTTATTTAGAAGAGGTGGATGAAAAGTAGACACAGTATATGCCTTTTACAGTGCAGATATAAATCTTTCTAACATTAATGGAGATTCTGAAGACACACCATCAAGAATACAGAGACTTATGCCAGAAAGCTTGGAGCAAAACATAAGTGTATTAGCAAAATGTACAGACAGTAAAATTAGCTTATTAACTATAAATTTCTTCTTACTTGGAATCAATTTTTAACAATCATAACATAAAAATGTTGCAGAACCAAAACCATCCTAACATTCACACATTTAAAAATGTTTAAAAATAAGAGCAAGGATAAACATAAACTTTGAGACAAAAAGAAAACAAACATTCATTGAACCTGTGAGACAACAGCTGTATTCATAAATTGCGGGTGTTGGACAATCCATGAAAACTTGGATCTACAGCTGGTCATGAATTAATACTAAGGACCAGAGGTATGGTCTTCCATGCGGCTACACTAGTTGTAGTCTAAGGGATAAGGTTTATTTATTAGTCTATAAACTGGTTAGCTGTAATTAAGGGAGAAGCCCCAACATTGAAATTAACTTTTGCTGTCTGGAAATCATATCACTGACTCTATTTTCCAGAAATATTAAATAGACACACAAAAAAAAAATAAATTGGGCAGTCCTGAATATAGAACATTAAGAAAAATAGAAATGTAAATCTAATAAGTATTCTTGAAGGTCAACATATCTTTTCCTATGTATTTACAATTTAACAAACTAAAAAATAAAAAGCTCTCACTGCAACCTGTTGGGGATATACTGAAAAGTAGTGATTTTATCTTCACAGTTAAATGCTCTATAAATGGCACTGACATCTTCCCAGCAGCTAAGAACCAAATTAAGCAGAGGTGATGTTAGTGGTGATGAAAAGAGACAAGAGCAAAAAACACTCAAACTCTTAACCACTATTGAAATTTAAGTGCAGCCAAATCCAGTATTTGCAAAGAATATTTGACTGCTCCAATAGAAATATTCCCACCTGAAGGCTGCAAGGGGCAGTTGTCTTTTTATATCATTGTAAACAATATTACAAAAAAAAGAACAAAACTTGGACAGTAAGATAAATACAAAAATTACAACTTGAAAATAAATCTGCATTTTGCCATAAACTGTATAGAAGTTTCACTTGAACCCCATATTCTTTTGGCTTTGGCTATTTCATCCTGTTCCTGAATAATTTGTGAAAAAGTTGAGTGTGACGACATTATTTGTAAGCCATGTCACAAAAATCACCTCATAAACCCCAATTCTGACAATATTTATATGTAACCCTCTGTCTGGCAATTTATTCCAACCTTACTATGTTATTTATATGGCACCAATAGCCTGCAGGATTTATTACAGGCATGCAGGAAGACATATGGGTAGATTCTTCTCTCATTTATACTAGCATAAATCAGAGCTACTGAAGTCACTGGAGTTCTACTTGTTTAAAGGTGGACTAAAAATGCTGTGTACCAATCCCAAACTTACCAGTGGCTTTTCTACCTGTTAATGTTAGACAGTTCTTATTTTTGTTGTTTAAGCTCATCTTTTTATCCTACCTCATTTGAGTTATTTAAACCTTTCAAACAGCATTGAGGATTTTTGCTGTTGTCTTGGAGTCTTTGACTCAGACATTACCCAATTTTTTTCTTTTAAACCATACTTATGTCAATTGAACAGTTCCAAATGGCATTCACTGTGTCAGTATTTGAATTTAGGAACAATATTTAAAAACCTTGAAATATTTATGGCACTTGCACATTACTCCGTCTAGCAGTTTGGATTTAGTCATATCTGTTCAGAACTTGAGATGCTCAAGGACATTTGGGAAACTGAAACATTTTGGGCATTTACAGAGCTTCAGTTTAGAAAAATTTCATGCAAAATTATCAATATTTATCAAAATTGACATGTAAGCTCAGAATATCAATAATTTCTTTGTAACTATGATGTCACTGTCCTTTAAAGCATTTTTTTGTGCATATGTATTACTTCAAAGCAATTTGCAGCAGCAAGGACACAAGGATTATCGATGTGTTAGAAACCACAGGGGCTTCTGAGAACAATCATGCAGGAATTTGAACTTTTCTCCCTGAAAAGGCAGTGGGATCAATAACCCACTGAAGGGCATCTACACTAATGCACACAGGATGGGCAGCAAAGTGGAGGAACTGGAAATCACAGTGTAACAGGAAGACTTTGAGATAGTTGTCATCACAGAAACATGCGATTCACACAACTGCAGTGCTCCAATGGATGGCTATAAACCCTTCAGAGGGGATAGGCAAGAAAGGAGAGATAATGGAGCTGCTCTGTAAACCAGGGAGTGTTTTCTTTGGAGCCTAATGATGGAGATGATAGTGTTGAATGTTTGTGGGTAAGAATCAGGGGGAAAACCAACAGGGCGAAGTATCATGGTGGGATTGTTGATCTTCTGAAAGCAGGGAGGCTCTGCAGAGGGATTAGGACAGGCTGGATTGATCCTCTGAGGGCAGTGGCACAAGGTTCAAAAAGGCCTGCACTTGGGTCACAACAATCCCAAGCAGTGCTACAGGCTGGGGGCAGAGCGGGTGGAAACCTGTCATGGGGAAAAAGGACCTGGGGGTGCTGGTCAATAACGACTGAAAAAAAGCCAGTGTGTGCCCAGGTGGATAAGAAAGGCAATGGTACTTGCCTTTTATTAGCAGTAGTGTGGCCAGCAGGATCAAGGCAGTGATTGTCCCCTGTACTGGGCACTGGTGAGGTCACACCTTGATTCCTGTGTCCAGTTCTGGGCCCCTCCCTGCCAGAAGGACATTGGGGGCTGGAGTGTCTCCAGAGAAAGGAACAGACCTGGGGAAGGGTCTGGGGCACAAGTCTGAGGAGGAGCAGCTGAGGGAGCTGGGGTGTTTAGCCCAGAGAAAAGGAGGCTCAGGGGGAACTTTCTCACTCTCTGCAACTCCCTGATGGAAGGCTGCAGTGAGGAGCAGTCAATCTCTTCTCCCAGGCCACAAGTGACAGGATAAAAGAAATTACCTCAAGTCATTCCAAGGGTGGTTTAGATTGGACTCTAGGGAAAATTTCTTCACACAGAGTGGGATTGGCCATTGGAACAGGCTGCCCAGGGAGGTGATGGAATCACCACTGATAGTGTTCAAAAATTGTGTGGATGTGACACTTGGGTGTTTAGTCAAACATGGCAGTTCTTGGTTAACAATTGGTATCAGTCTTGGAGGATTTTTCCTACTTTACAACTCTATGAATTTATGATTCTATAATTTGGTTATAGTTTAACAGAAGATAGAATGGGCTCTTCATCTGAACAGCTAGCTTGTTTCTTTTGGATCTGCTGAGTGAACAGCAGTAGTGAGGGCTGAATGGGGGGGATGCAGGTAGAGACTGAGTAGGCAGAAAAAGGCCACTTGCTTTCCCAGAGCCCCACTGACCCCAGCAGAGTCTTGAACTGCTTCTTTAATGAATCTTCACTCAGGGAATAGCAAGTTCTTATGTTTGGTGATGATAAGGACTGAAATAAAACAGAATTCATTTTGTAATTGCAAGACTGAAAATCCTACACATGGTTAAATAACTTATGGAACAGGACATAGAAATGAGAAACATTTAAATCAATCTGTTTAGAGGTTGGTTGTCTTATATAACTACCATATTTTGCACACCTCCATGTCTGGCATTTATGCAATTATTTCAGGAAACAATTTGCATAATCAAAAAATTTGCATATGCTCACCTTAAGGAGAAGGATATATTTCATGCTGGTGAATGTGTCAGCCTGTTTGACAGTTTGGGTGAATGAAGCGTACGACTAGAAACACAGTGAGCTTGTGCTGCTCTTTGTGCCTTCCACTCTTTCCCACTCTATTTGTAATGGTGAAAACTGCAAGGATCTTGAAAGCACAAGGAATGTGAAAATCTATTTTTATTTGTCTCCCCACTCTGTGTTAACTTTATATGCTGCTATTTCACACTCCTTAAATGTCTTCTCTTCTTCATACTTTTCCTCATTAAGGGTTGTCACCCTGTTCTTCACATCTTGGTGATCATACATAGCACTAGTTACTGAGTCAAAATAATCCCAACAAGCATACTGGCATGGATTGCTAAATATTTAAAGTGTGTATAGCAGCTCTTCTCCTTCAGAGTCTGATCAAAACTTACCTCTGGCAGAGGATACAGAAAATGGCCTTGCATTAACTTTGTCTCTCATATTTAAAAGGTATTTGTAGTGAACCCAGACATTTTGTTGGCTTTCAGCACAGCTGTGAAGTCTTATTCTAGTATGGTATTAGGATTTCATGGCCTTGGTGAAATGAAATTATCATTATCCTCCATGTAAACAAGGGCATGATCTGCCAGCCATAGATCTGCAAACTGAATTCTTGTCTTCTGATTCTAGCATTTGCACTATAATCCATTAGCTTTTCCATGTGCTTAGAATAAAATTTGGGACTGATGCAGCCATGCAAGAACAAAGGGATAAAGGTTGTTTATGCAGCCTTTCCTTCATACCAACTCTAAAAAAGCCTAGGGATGGGAAAAAAAAAAAAAATTAATCTCAAGATTCCTTTTCATTCTATTTATCCAATAGAAGAACTCCACAGAAGGACCTGCATGGAACACCCTGTGTGTACATCCAATCGACAAAACCTACACCAGCTTGAGAATTGACTTTACCGAAATACATTGGCATGCTTCCAGTGGTATTTTCAATAAAATTGATTGAGAACAAAACATCAAAACATAAATTATTAGGTGCATTTCACTGGTACTTGTACAGCTGGATTAGTAGCATTCTGTATTTGCTTTTGACCAGAAATTACAAAGCATCTGATCCTTGACATCTTCATGAATAACACAAAAGGAAGCTGCTAATATTTATTACACATTTTTGCAAGATTCTGTGCCATTAGTGAGAAGGATTATCACAAAATTAAGAACTGTAACATTTCTACACCTAATAATTTAAATCTCAGTGATGTAAAATGGAAAACATCAGTGTCTACCTTTAGATCCTTTAGATCCTTCAGCCTTATTAATTCTTTTTGCAATCATTCATACCATGTCCAGAGAGTCCTGCTGCCTTTCTCAAAAGTTTAACAATGTCTCCAGAAATACATATATACTTTGGCTTTTCTGGACTCCTTTCTGGAAAATTATCTTAAAGGTTGGAAAATATATACATTAAAAAAAAAAAAAGAGAAAAAAAAAGAAGAGAAAAAAAATCTCTACCTCTCCTGATTCTAAAGCATATGCCTCAGAAATATGTTTTGATGAGTCTTTTCTATTTTTAATAAAATCTTAGAGTTAACACATTGAGTGAAACAACTTGCTGTCTGAACACAATGTTCAGAGTTTCACGCTGTAAATCTCACTGGGTTTCAAATATAGAAATACATTGATCTTTTTATGTTGAAGTGTCATCTCCTTGAAAAAATTAACAAAAGAAGCACAGTAAAAACCCACCATTTGTTGTTCTGTGCAAATAAAGAAAATTTCACAGCAAGTGACAGTTTCAGACACAGGCATGTGATACTCATGATCCTTTTGTTTTGTTTAATTCCATCTAATACCATTTCTGTCACTGGGGCAAGTACTTGCCTTTAAATCTGTACCTCTGGCACCAATGAGAAAGAGGGCACCAGCTAAGTTTTGCTCCCCATTGTAGTTCATGCCCAGGTGTCTGCAGTCTCTCACTCTCTCCCTCTTGGGGAGGAGAACTGGAAAAATGTAAAGCACATGAGGTGAGATAGAAAGAGTTTAACAGTTGAAATAAAATATAACAACAACAGCAGCAACAGAAATAATGGGAAGAAAAAGAAGAAGAAGAACAACAACAACAACAACAACAAAAACAAGAACAAGAACAAGGAAAGGGAAGGAGAGAGAGATGGGAATAAAACCCAAGAGGAGTAAGAGAGGCTCAGTGTAATTATTCATCACACACTCACTGATACCCAGCCCATTCCCCACCCATCCAGCTGCTTCCAGTTTATATACTGGACATGATGTTCTATGCTATGGAATATCCCATTGTCCACTTCGGGTCAGCTGTCCCAGCCATGCTCCCTCCCACCTTGTGCCCCTGATTCCTGGCAGAGCACAGGAAACTGAAAAGTCCTTGACTTAATGTAAGCACAATTTAGCAACAACCAAACCATCTGTGTTATCAACATTATTCTCATGCTAAATAGAAAACACAGCATTGTACCAGCTACTAAGAAGAAAATTCAATTTATCTCAGCCAAAAGCAGGACACTCATCCATATGGATGTAAAACAATTCCTATACCTAAGAAAGTTCTGCAACACAATGTTAATTTTCTGGCTCCAACAGTAAAATTCCCTTGTCCAGATTAGAAAATCTTTCTTGACAGAGAAATCACTAGTCATTGTAAACAAACTGGAAACTTCCTCAACAGCATAAGGCTAGGGTAAGGATGGAGAGTGAGATGTCTGTCCTTAGAAATGCTGGCTTATGCTGCTGTGCAAAGTAAAGGACAGTGGACAGGCAAGAATACAGAGTGCAAAACCACCACAGTGCATGCCTACAGCTATTCTGAAGAATTAATACCAACTTTATGTATATTACAACTTATTCATCCCTGTGCTGCATCCTCCCCCAAAAAAATACTTTTAACATTTTCCTCAATATTTAATCTTGAAAAATTTTTACAGTGATGATGATTATGTAGAATATTTCTGTCTAAGAATGCCCATATTTTTCTGTGACTGGAGAAACTTCAAACAGCTACTTCCCGGGAGGCATGGCTTTTGTCTTAACTTGGATGAGATCAAAGATATAGTCCAAATTGAAACTATTAAGAACAAATGGTTATCTTGGAATTTCAAGATTAATTTGGTTGAAGTAAAAGGAAAGGAATATTATCTGTAAGATAGCTAATTAAGAAGTAGAATAAGTAATTAAATGCTTCTTCTGGCCTGACCCAGAATAAAACATAAAGCATAGTTAGTTTTGGTGAAACAAAGGTTGCCTGTTTTAAATATTTGAATTAGTGAATTTTGAATTTATCCCTCTTTTATCTGCCCTTTAAATTTCAAATATTACATCCAAATCAGTGACTATATTCATATTCAAATGGTTTAAAATTAAAATAGAAGTGCTTAAAATAGAAACTTAGAAGTCAAGTACTAACATCATTTGATATGAGATAGACATGATGAAAAAATGAGATATTAACTTTTGCAACATTCTTAAACTGAATAATTACGTTAAAATATCAGCCTTGCAACCAGTTCCATAAATGTGCTGTCTTAAAACACAGCTGGAAAATAAACCCATTCAAACTGCTCCCTTTTCTCCCTGCCCCTTCTGATAAGGGAGGAACATTAGGAGGGATTACAGGCCGGAACCACAATTTACAATAATTTAATTTTGGGTAACTACGATGGGAGCAGACCTCAACACAGCCACTGTTGTTAGCAGCTTGGGGTATATAATGGGCTTGAGTCAGGATTGCTTCCACAATCTATTTTGGGTCACCAGCGTGCACTGCCAATGTGTCTTCTGGCGCTGCCCTCAGCTGGGATGGAGGCTGCTGGGGAGAAACAGGGGTGCTGAGAGGCTGCTGGAAGGCTGACCAATTCCCACTGGGACATAGAGTGACACGTGGTAAATCTCACAGCCAGCCTGCAGAGTGGCCCAAGCGTTGAGCAAGGTGTAAGGATGAGACTCAGGGTTCTTCTCAAGTTTTGTTTGAGATGTAACTAGCTCTTTGTGCCTCTGTCTTTAAAGCCCTGGCAAACTCCCTGAACAAAGGCACAACTCCCCAACTTCTTGTTTGAACAGGTAGCACAATGGCCTGTTCGGAAAGAGAGGACCCACTGAAAAGAGTCCCCTGAACTCCCAGCACCTTCAGTATGCTGGAGTCCTAGTGAGACCTGTCCATCAGGTGTTGTGAGGAGCAGGAGGTGAGCCAGGCACTCCTGCAGCCCCTAGAGAGAGATGGAGAGCACAGTTGGTGTGGTATCCACCGTGCAGCATGTGGAGGACCCCACCCTGTCGCATTCCTCAGGGAGTTTTCCCCAACATCAACCTTACTGGTTTAACCAGTATATAGCATGGCTATAAATATAAATATTAATAATAGCAGCACATGTACAATGGTATGCCAGAGATATGCTTTAATCCACATGCTCTGAGAAGCAGTATCCAAAAATGATGTTTTTCCAAGGACAGTGACCAAAGATGGAGGGAAAGGCTTCCGTTCACGATACTTAGGGTATACCAGAGGGCAAAAGTCCAATGCCAAAGGGCTTGACCCTTTGTTATAAGGGTCTCAAACCAACCGAGAATCAGGGCTAGGAATGAAATTTACTTTGGAATGAGCTAATTAGCATCTTCGTAGTGCCCTGTTTTCCAAGGTCTCAGCTTTATGTCTCCTATTTCAGGTGATTCAATTACCACACCACACTGCAACACATGGATGCATCTGAAGGAATTGCAGTCTGTGGAGAGTCCACGCTGGAACAGGTTAAGTCCTGAAGGATGGCAGCCTGTGACAAGGACCACAGTAGAGCAGGGGAAGAGTGTGGGAAGGAAAGAACAGCAGAGAGGAGTTGTTATGGGGGTGGGATTTCTTGTCTTTGTTTCTCACCATCCAACATTTTTTTAATTGGCAGTACATTAAATTATTTTTTCTCAAGTCAAATGACATTTTTTTCCAAGCCCATGACAGTAACTGTTAAGTGATCTCACTGTCCTTATCTCAACCCACAAGACTTTCACTCTTGTTTTCTTTCCTCCAGTTTAGGAGAGGGAGAGAGTGGCTTAGCAGGCACGTGGCATTCAGCCAAGGTTAACCACAGCAAACAGCAGAAATGATTCATGTAGACATAACAACAGTTTCAAAGAATTCTCTTATTTACACAGATAAGATGCTTAAGAGATATTTTAGGTGTAAGCAACATGTATAACTGAAGTGGATGGTGCATGTGCTGGAGTGTCTTGTAGGACTATGATCAGCTGGAGACTGAAATTAGGAAAACAAAATTTTGGAGAGTCTTATGCCATGCAGCTGAAGATGCTGCTGTCAGCAATGGAGACACCCATTGCACAAAGTTGTGGGCACCATCCTGTTCAGGAGATTTGGCTCCCCACGTGATCATTGCCACGCTGAGATGTAAAAAATTTGGTTTCTCTTTTTAACCAATGTTCTCTCCATGCAGCAAAATTGCTTACATCACTAAAAGAACGTACACAAGCATAAATGCTTTTCCTGATCATCTTCTACAATTCAAATAATCTGTTCTGTTATTGTTTAGCAGAGTGAAACTGAAATTAAAAACAGAACTTAAAAGCTAACTATAATCAACAGCTCTCTAATATTGCAGTGAGTTATATTCTAAAAAATTCCTGCTGTGTAATGTACTAATATCATTTTCAGATATTGACAGGAAAATATTTTTCATTTCTCTTGAAATTTGCTTAAAAATAGTAAGTTTTTCTTAATTTTTGGAATTGAGAAAACAGATATAAAAGTCATTTTTAAAAGCAAAAGAAATATTCATTATTTTATGGTACATTCCAAGGAAAGAATCTTCCTACTAATTCTATATTCTGAAGTATTCTTCTAGTATTAGAAGCAGTATAATAAAAAGCAAGATCCAATTTGAAAAAGCACAAAGGTTTTGCTTTTTTTAAATAAAAACCTGGGGTAGTGGAAGATATGGAGAAATAATTATATGGTGTGATAATATAAAAACTGCAGGTTTGTGTGTCTTCATATAACTACTGAGTATGATATCCAATGTTTGTTAATTAAAGGCTTTTCTATTTCCACTAGATGGCTGCTTCTGAAAGACTAACTCCTTAGCATAAAATTAATTAACCTTCAGAAGCTTGTTTGATGTACTTCAACAACCCTACCGCTGTTAAAGAAAAAAAAAATCATACTGCAGGATTTTTCACAAATATTGTAAAGGCCTTCTACTGTATGTGTGGTGCTGGATGGGCAGAGAAGGCAATTATTTCTGCAGTATATATCAGAACAGTGTCTCTTCTCACATTTCAAGAGGTATTGGGACATGACAAGAAAACATGCAGAGGAGATCATATCAGCGTCACTCTCCTAGCTCCTTATCCTATGCAACTAACGTTCAATTCTCTGAGCTCACTCCTTTCCCACCAAAATAACTACAATACAGATACTGAATAACAGAAGCTTTTGAAGCAGGCCTGGTTTTAATTCACATCAGAAAACCATCACAACTTTGCTTCTGTTATCAAGCCATTTGGAAATACCTTTTTTGTATCCTCTTTTGCAAGCAAGGCAAGTGAAGGATGCACCACGACATGGTACCAAAGTGGAAAGAAAGACAGAGATTTCATGTCTAAATCCTCCTGCCATTTAAGCAAGAACTTTATAGGTGATTAAACACCTAACCTTGCCAATAAACCCATTGAAATGTAATTTTAGGACTTGATTTGATTTAGCTAGCCTAAATTAATTTAGGGATGAAGTATTTTTTCAAACAATAGAGCTTATCACGGCTCACCACCTGAGGTTACCCAGTGGTCTGATGTGCATGATCAACTTTTTATCATATACTTAGGAGTATTACAGGGGCTTCAAGTGTGGACAAGAGTGCAGTGAAGCCACACAGACAGAATATTGAACTGAAAATTAAATTATGAGCTGCTCTGCAGCCTCTGTGTTATGTTTTCTCCCTTTTATTCTGGCTCTGTAATTTTAGTTTTCCCATCTGTAAGCTGAGAATAACAGTTCTGCTTCTCCTAAAACGAGTGTTAAGATCATAAGATTTAAAATAGACTATTATTGTTCTGGATGTGCTATACATAGAAAATCACATGTTTATGTGAAGGAAAAGATGGTTCCATATGCATTGCACTTAACATTGCCATACCCCAGTTCTACATCTGTTGGTGCCAGACATTAGCCAGCCTTCTAAAATGTTGCTACTCAAGCTCACATACAGGAGAAATGGAAAGTGGAGAATTATGGGATTTGATAGAGTCTCATGTGCCAAGGCTAGTTCCTTTTTGTCTGGAGCCAAGACTAATAAACCATTTAGCAGTAGCTGCCTCCTACAACCTTCAAAAATTATTGGACTATTTCAACATTCGTTACTAAAAGAGAAAGACATATTTCCTTTTCTGTCCTCACCACATTTTATTTCTAATGGAAATGTCTAATGCTTTTTTCCTAAAGATAACTGATTTAACTATAATAAAGTTTGTGATCAGATAACCATATAATCCTTTCCTTCCTAAATCACTGTGATTTCTTCTCACCTCAAACAGGGAATTCTGCAGGTGTCTTCCAAGGTTCCAAGGCCCAGCACTGACAGCATGGCTCAGAGACCAGAAAAATTTGCTACAATTTAGGATAGATCAGTGAGGGTCATGCAAGATGAGAAATGTTGACAGAACTGTAAAGGTAGAGAGATCATTAGTACCTAAAAAGTTCAAAGTGGAAAACCAATGAAATGTGCAGGCTTAAAACCCTGAAGCAAAAATGTGAAAAAGCATCAGCATGAGAGGATTTGCAAGAAGCAATCTGTCAACACAGAGGGCTCTTTCCTGCCTGAATGGTGCCTGACTGACCAGTAAAGTCTCTTCTGTCTTTTACTGGGGGATTCAACCCACTGCTGCTTGGCCTAATATATTCTAAACTCCTTGCGATCTTGTCTGTGCATTAGGATGAACATAATCCCTTTATGCCTTATTTATTTTTCTGTGTATGTGCCTTTATATCTATCCAAACACACAAATATAAACATGCATGCATATTTCTACATATCTATTGATATTGTATTTGCAAGGACTCTTCCTGTTCAGCTAAAAGAGGTCACACAATCTCTCTTTCGGTATTAAAAATTACAATATTTAAAACAATTCATATAAAATAACATCTATACAAGTGTGTAAATGCTGTGCTTTTCACCTCCTCTGGAGAGAGCTATTGAAACTCGAGGACAGTTTAAAATAAACATAATAATAGTTCTCCATCTACTCTCAGTCCTTGTGACATTCAAGAATTTCAATATGAAAGGATGACTTTGCTGAAGGATAATGCTGGGCATTCTAAGTTACCAATTAAGATGCAAACCTGAATCCTACCTATTGCTAAAATATAGTCCATTTGCATACAAAAAACCCCCAGTCAAACAAACAAGAATGCTGCTTCTGGAATCTAAAGTAACTGAGACATGAACCTTGCTTTAAGCTAAGAAAATCATCTATTTTGGATAAAAAATAAAAAGACATGAGAAAACTTTCTTATTTCAAAGATTGTTTTTAGTGAAATAAATGTCAAGTCCTCATAGTATAAACTCAATACACACATTTCTGCATTCTAAACTTAAAAAAAAAAATAAAAAAAATTGATATATTTTAATTCATTATGCAAACATAACAAAACCAAACCAAATGAACCATAGAGTTGGAGACAGAGTGTTTTATTTGTATTTTGAGAATCTCTCATCAAAACTTCAGGAGTCATCTAAAGTCAGAATAGTTTATGTGCTCAAACCACCCCAATTTTTTATAAGTCATACAAGTCCTAAATTAATGCTTCTGTGCCTTATAACAATATGATATGAAGTTAGAAGAAGCCTGAATACAAATCAGGCTCGAAAAATCCAGTTTTCTTTACAGGTCTCCTTCAGAAAAAAATTAAATCACGAATGTGCATTCCATAAGTAGCCCCATCGATTTTTCTGATATCAACCCAGGTGAGTTCTCTAGCCAACATTTTCTGTAATTCGTATGTGGACAGAAGAAACTCACCTGTAGATATCTAAACCACTGAATTTTTTGTTATTGCTTTAAGCATCTTTTAATCATCTAACATAAAAAAAATATCTTCCAAAGGAATACCACATTATTTTTAAAGCAGTTGAAATCAACTCCTTCTGGAATTTGCAAGTGAGAGGAAAATGTCATAGTGGCATGCCACATCTACACATTTGTACAAACAAAGCTATTAATAGACTACTAGAGCTGTAAAAGTAAGCACTCTGAAGTAGCAAATGTCAGAGCTAAATTTATTCTCTATGACCTTAATTCATTCTTTTTCATGGCATGCTCATTACAATAAAAGATCTAATTACACAATCACCTAGTACGTTCGGGGTTCCTCATGAAATCTGTGCAGGTTATTTGAGAAATAATTTGCAATTATAATAAAACAGAGGGGAAAAAATACCCTTGTCACACATCATTCAGAGAAATCAGAGAACTAGAGGAGTACTCCTAAATTAAGCTACTAAAGTAAGTGTGGTGGGTATATTAATTCTGTTAGAATGATGTGTCTGTGTCTAGTATAAATATTACTATTACTATTATGAATTGGGTAAAAAAAAAAAAAGTTTCACATGTCATGGTCAGGCATGAGCTTAGATATATCTTTGTTAACCTTGAGAAGGATAGACTGGGATTCTCTAGGTGTTCCAAAATACATTAATGAGATTCTCCCTTCCCCCAAACATTAAAATCTTGCTCCTAGCTACTTTCAGTTTATATCAGCAAGTAACAGCCCTTAATTGCAAAATTCAGTATAAATTATGCAAAGGAAAGAAAGCAATATCCTTCTTTGCAAAATAGGACATAATTAGGCCAAAACATGGGTTTTTTTCCTCTGTAGGTTTATGATATATTGTACACATGTAATCCCACAGTCAAACACTCATTTCTGTTCCATGTGAAATGTCAGCTGTTACAGAAAAGAAAACCTTTCCTGTCACAATCAGCACACTCATCAATTTCAGCAGTTCCCAGAGCTCCATTTGATTCTTATCTGATTCCAAAATAAGAAATCTTGGAGCTGTACATTTCTCCAGGCATGGAGAAATTGTTCTCTTTGTAAATGTTAACAATCCTAAGGATGATTATGTGATCTAATGAATTTATTAGGCTATTATTGAACTGACTGCCTACTGAAAAGCAAAACCAGAGAAATGAGAAGTGACTCTCAGTGTAAAACTTTTCTCTGAGTTGTTAATTTTATATTACTAAGTTTAGGGACAATCATAATTAATGCATGAATATACATAGAATTGATAGGAGAGATCTTGATTCAGTTCATGACTAGATCTTGGTTAAGATCACCAGAAACTACAAGTCAACTGAAATCCACATCCATTATTTACTTTTACGTGGTCTGAAAAAAGATTTAAAGAAGAGTTTATATAGTAGATATTTTAGCAAAGAAAATAATGTATGGAAGAAAGGAACAACAGAGATTGAGAAGAAAACAAACTAAACTGGATAATTGCAAACCAATTTTTTAAATCTATCCTTTACAAGGTTTTCTTCTACTGCTAGTTATTTCATCTGAGTGAGTTAGGAAATTCTATTCGGTGTTAGCATTTGTGGATACACTCTTTTACTTTTTGGGCATAATGGATTATATACTATGGTTTCCTAAACCCAGCAATGAAGCTCACTCAGTGTTTCCCAAATTTTTTTTTTTTTTTTTTCTGATAAATGATAACACAGAACTCTTATCAGAAATTTTAAAATTGTCCTTGTATACTTAGTATTTGCAGACTGGTCTTGGTTCTGCTACTGGCATTATACATGTATATTATATAATAATGTATTAATTTTATATATTATTATAAATATAACCTTTATAGTTTAAAAAAAAAATCTTTTTTCAAGACTTTTGAAGATGTGGCAAAATGCATGTCCTACACCTACATGAGCTGAAAAAGAATAGAATTGGGGGAAAAAAGTCAATGTAATGAAAAAATAATGTCTAAAACTAGATTAAAAGTGTACAATTTGACATAATTCTTTAAAATTTAAATAAAGTTCTCCTGTAGTCAAAACTGCAAAGGACTTGCATGTGGCTCACAAATTTACAGATCAATAGAGGGTCTGCCTGAAACATCAGAGACCTTCTTCAAAGAACTTCAGACAATGAAAAGGGAATGTCCTCTTGCACTTGTCTGAAGGGGCTTTAAAAGTAGCAAATCTTTCTTTACCATAATTGATTTTTACTTCAGTAATGGTTACTTTCAAGTAATATGCTCATATCTTAAACTTAATCAACTTTTCCCCGACCTCTTCAGAAAACTTAACTTTAGGCCGGTAAAACTTGTTTTATGTTCTACCAACTTCTAACTCCCATTTCCTACAACAACAATTCGTTAGCCACACTAAATTTTAATAACTTTCAGTAAAGAGAAGAGCCTTTCATAAGAAACCAAATTTTACATTTAATTGGCATATGCATCAACAAAACTAAAATTAATTCAACCATTCAGCAGATTGGGATTTTTTATTGAGTTCTTTGCACCTACTCTGCCTGCTTTAACACATTGTACTCTTAACTGCAGGTAGCCTTGGCATACATACCAGGTGAGGGAGCTACAATACCTGTGGTATTACAGCTACAGTGAGGTGGCTATGACAGCTGTGTGCCCAGACAGTCAAAAAGGCAAATAATCCCTGGAGGGACTTTAAAGATATGTGTAGGTGTAACACTGGCTGAGTGGTGAACACTGTGGTGGTTGGTTGAAGGTTGCTGCTGATCTTAGGGTCTTTCCAACCTCAGTGAATTTCACAGATTCAATTATTCTGTGAAAATGAGTTTGCTCTTTTCTCTGTATATTACAAATACCGAAATGGGGCTGTTTTCCCAGTGTCTTTTCTGAACCACTGAAAGCCTCAGTTAGATAGTATTCAGCAGCTATTTAGTCCCTTAACATTTTTGTTACTATTTGAACATTTCCCAGTGACTCACTTCTTTCCTTACATTTAATATCCATAAGTCTGACTACGTTTGTAGTGCCAGGTCATGACTGTTTCAGTTGTTATTCAAAAAGAAGTCTTTTTGTGGACAATATAATTAGAGACTAAGAATCACTGTTGTCAACATTTATCTATTGGGAATGTTGACTGCCACAGTGAGATAAAAGACCCATAATTCAATTTGATCAAAGTGCCTTAAACAACTACATACAGTGGTGAGATTCAATGAAATATTGATTAGTTCTTTCAAGTAATTCCGAAATAACCCACTTAAAACCTTAAAGACAAACACAGGTTTCCTATCTTCTTCTTTTATTCTAAACATACTGAAACTAGGGATTTTTTTTTTAAATTTTCTTTTCTTTGTTAATAACTGAATAGATTTATTACTTTTACAAATAAAATTATCTTAATATTTTTGATAGCTAATTAATAAGCAATTTAATTTATTTCCAAAAGTACAAAGAGGCTTAAAATACTTTTAGGTTAATTGGATAGCTGTTGTTTATTTTGAAAACATATTTTGTTTCTTCTGAATATCATGATTAAATTAAATTACTGATCTGTCCTCATGTGAAAAACACAGTTCTTTTCACTGCTGATTACCAAGGAAGGGATGTCACTAATATTATAAACTGAAGTCCCTTTTATTCCATGATTACACTGTTTCCCTATGAAATAATGTTTACATTTACTGGAACATTTTCTCTCTTCTTCACCTCCATTTTTAACGGATCATTCCTTAAAAAAAGTATTTCCATATGAGCACCATGGTCCTAGAAATGACAAAGATTTTATTCATTGTCATAAACAGTATTATCCTTTGTTTAAAAAAATCTTCCAATCTTCATCTTCCAATATTTTCTGCATTTTTGCCTGTAGTTCCAGGTATGAATCCCAATGTGCCACAGGGGTAATGGAGACAATTTCACTTGTTGCCTTTGAAAAACATATTGTTTGCTTAGCTGTGCACTGTGTATGTCTGTACTGCTGCACCTCAGCACACAGTGTTGACATTGGTTGTCAATTGGGAGTACCTGACACCACCTGGGGACTCTTTGTACACTCCAGAGCAGTTATTCTGGATTTAGGAGGCTGTAAAGTCTGTACATTTTTCTTCTCTTATGCCATAGCATGAGATCATGAAGATTGAGAGTAGCTCATCACTGATGTTCACTGGGCCACGAATATCTTTCCTCCTCTACAGCCCTTGGTGCCCACCTGGAACTTCCACCAGGGTTTATTTTATTAATATATAATATTTTATTAATAATTTTATATCCCATCTGTCACCTAAGCTCCTCAACATCTTATATTGTTGGCATGTTGTAAACTGCGCTCTCTTAGTTATGGCGTTAGCTAAAGTTTGGATGAAACTCATGAGACAAACCTGATTTGTTCACTCCTTTTTGATTTGCCATACTCATATGGCAAATAACAGCAAACCATCTACTGCATGGAAATGACCTTTGTTTACTCAATTATACTAAAATAGATCAAATATTTCAGCCTTTCCAGCTCCATAACTTTGGGATAGTTACAGAGTTAGTCATTATGCAACACCATGATAAAAATTCATTCTTGCTTAAGTGGAGATTTCATAGAGAATTATATTAGAAAGAAAAAGCAAAAAAAATAAGCAAAGAGAGCTTTTATCCTAGGTCATTATCTAGTTTGTAATTATAAGAACTTGCAAACAACACAAGAAGTTTGCACCAGTATCTGGTGTTAAATTCCAAGGTTGCCATACAGATCAGAGGAAAATTTGTTGCCTTAAATTCTGAAAAGGAAGGTGGCATCAATTTGGTGAGGATATTATTTCCCCTCAAGCAGAAATGGAACTTGTACCTGCTGGTATATAATAAGAATGTTGGGTTAGAACATTTAATGCATTGAAATTCTTTCTAGGGTTGACAAAAATTAATTGTTCACAATTTATACATCTAAATATACAGGATTAAGATGGAATATTAATGTTTGATAAATTACCTTGCATCCACTTGCTGCATGACAGCTTTTATATAAAATATTTTGTTACCATTGGTTACAGTAAAAGATAGGACAGATAATTTAGAAGATAGATCTTATTCAGTAAAGCAAATACTGTTTTGATAATAACTAGTGCACTACTCTGGGTTTCAGAAATTAAAGGTGTTAAATACGCAAATTTCCTTTATTCCTTGGAAATAATTTCCATCTCACACAAAATTTAAAGTAAGTTTTATTCCATTGTTTGCTGTGTAACTTCTCTTGACAATGATGTGAATAAGTATTTTAAGACTACTGTCATCTGATCATGTATCTTTTGTAGTGCCATGTCATTTATGCCAAGAAGGAAATTATCCTTTCACTTACATACATGTAAACCTCCTGTCTAGGAATTTAAAGGAAAGAACTGAACAATATCCACCAAAAGTGTTGAGGCAGAATGATAATTTGGATATAATAACAGATATAAAGCCAAACCAAAAGCTGGCTGTACTGAAACTGAAAGGCAACAGGTTGCATTCCCAGTGCCAATCAGGATCTGTGGAATGTCCTCTCACATTAACAGCATCAGGGCTCTTTCACTAGTCTGGAAAATAACAGGAGCAGATTTGTGACTGTCATTCTACTACTGTCATACTACTACTACTGTCATACTACTACTTTGAGTATTGATACATGTTTTTTATGTCTAGGTTATCATTGCCATGTGTAAATCTAAATGGGAAAGATGCAGATGCTTTTGGGACTCTCAGGCTCACTTGGTGACAAGGTGATGCAGAATAATGCATCTTATTTTGCATTGAAAAAAAAAAACCAAAAATAGATTTGGTTTCAGTGTAAGATAAACAGTCAAAATTTCTGTATAAGAAAGGAAGAATGTATAGTATTAGTGCATTATCTTCTACTGCTTTGGAGATAACAATGGTCTCAGTTATGGAGCGTAGTTATTGTCTAATAATGAATTATTAATAATTCTTCCTAATACTTATATCCATTATTCACCGTTAATGGTTGCAATTGTTGAAATTATTGTCTAAATTTCACTGCTCCAAGAAAAAGAGTTGTCTCCATCTGGAAGCATCCTCTGAATCTGTGTCCTGAGGACTGTGAAAACACCTGGTGTTAATCACAGCTTTAAGCTAGACTTGTCTGGCCTGCCTCTTCTGCAAAATTTTCCAATTAGGAATGAAGGTGACTTATCAACATACCTCCCCACACCCTCCTCCCCCCAAAAAATTACCCAACCCCAAATTCTTCACAATAAAAGGGAGAGGTTCCATCAGACTTGATACTAAAAAACTGGATTATTTAAATAAACACAATTCAAAGTTAATCAGTGGAAATTACTTAATAAATATAAATTGCACATAACTCCATTTGCTCACTGTTCTTTGAAAACGATCCTTGATGCACCTTTGGTCTGACTGTAACTAACTCATGATATATATTGTAACAAACTCCCCCATAATCTGCAACGAGTTTTTTTTACTATTAACCTGGCCATCTTGACTCTTCTCAGCCAAGTATCCTGATCCCTCAAGCTCGCAGAGTCTCTTCTACCTCCTACATCTTGCTTTCTGAGAAATCTTTTCTCCCCTGAACATAGCAAATAGCTCCCTGAGGAAAGCACTTTCTCACTCATCTGAGAAACATAAATTCCAACATGCCATTTAAAAACATTTTTTTTTTTAATTCATGTACCAGGATATTGCACCATATAGCTGGGGACAAAACAAACTTTACCCAATAAATTAGCATATTCACTCAGCTGACATGCTTTGCTTACACTTGGCATATTCAGTGGCATAGTTTCAGCAGACTGTGTCTGTGATTTCATAGTGCACAGAGGTTTTACATTGCTCTACTCCTTTAATGGAGCATAACATAAAAGGAGAGCAAATAAAATGCATGATTTCTGTCTCGAGTACAATGCAGTATCCCAGAAATATATCTGAGTGTTTATGCCTATCCAGTCTTCTATAACATATTAAAAAAGTGCTTATGACTGTGTTATAGGAAAAGGTCCATGTAATTGTATTAATGCAGGAGTTAGACTTGAGTAATATATATTTAAATATGTATATAGAGCTGAGTGATTGAGATTGCTTTTACTGACAGTAAAAAAGTTCCTCCCCTGCATTATAGCTCTTGAAGCTGAGAGACGAGCATTTAAAGCAAGTAGAGCATAGCAAGACCAGAATGCCAGACAAGTTAGTTGTAAATTGACCAATCTACCCTGGCATTGGTAAGGTTTGTCATCCCCAGAAGTAATGACTATGAACTATCTTGTTCACGCAGTATAGGAGATTAGGTCATATTTCTAACCTTTCTTTCTCTCTCAGAAACACAATATTGTTATTGTGTTGCAGCCTTTTGAGGAGTCACAAGTAAAAATTGCATTAATTTAAACAGAACAAGTATAGGCCTTCGCCACTTCAACATTAAAATATATAAAAACAGTTAATTCTAATTTTCAAAGCTTCTTGCTCATCCAGTATTTATTCAATTTTCATAAAAATAGATAAGCATATTGTCTAATAATGATCAAAGGAATTAAAAATTTTATGTTAATATAAGGGAACACTATAATAAAACATGAAGACAACGTGTCATGAAACATGCAATATTATCATTTTACCAGCTCATATATCAGCAGTTCTTGCATATCTATGTGTAATTTCTTTTTGTAAGAGTATTTTAGCATGTCTTTTATGTTCCTGAAAAGAAAGTAAAAGGCATTTGCAGTATGTTATTTGTGGCTTTACATAGAGTAATGTCTTTTTGAAGGCAAACCATATTACCCCAAACACATTATGAATAAACACTTGTTATTTATATAAAATCCTGTATGTCACTTTCTAATATTGGGATAGAAACATCTTTGTGTTCATGCATTCACCCATAGTTACATATGTGTTATTTACTGAATTCCTGAAATAACTGGGTATTATAATCAACAGTGCTTGTAGAATTAAGTAATGTATATTCTGGGAGTTGTAAATATCTCACCTAGAAAAAAAAAAAAAATCATGTTTCAATAGCAGAGGTTTAGTTTTTTTGTTTTTTGGTTGTTTTTTTTTTTCCCCATGTTAGAGACTGAGGTACTGATCAAAATGAGAAAGGTGGGAAATAGTTGTCAGGTATTTGTAAGGATGGCAATACTCTCCTGATGGGCTCTGACTTGAGTGGGAGACTTGGTTCTTGCTGGGTGCTCTGTGGTGGGTTAACCTTGGCTAGCTGCCTTGGAAAGGCAGGGCAAAATAAGATGAAAGATCTAGTGGTTCGAGACAAGGACAGGATATTGCTCAGGAATTATTGTCATGAACAGAACAGACTTGATCTGGGGGATTAATGTAATTTTTAATAGAAAAGCAGGATAATGAGAAACAAAACCAAAACTGTAAGCATCTTCCTTCTCATTTTCCCATCTTCTTCCTGGGTTCAGTCTATCTCCTGACCATTCTATCTCCTTCCACTTGAGCAGCGCAGGGGGCTAGGGAATGGGGACAGAGTTTAGTCTGTAATACATCCTCTCTGTTTCTCTTTTTACTCCTCAAACCTTTTTCCCTGATCCAGCATGGTTCTTTCCTACAGGCTGCAGTCTTTCAGATTAAACCTGCTACAGCTGGGCTTCTTCCAGATCTGTAGTGTAAATGTGCAGGTGTGATCATTCATGCATGTTGTAATTCATACACTGAGCTGCCTCTTCATGGTCATCCCCTGGGCTGTGCAGCATCTCTTCCCTTCTCCTCTCTAATATGGGTGTCTACACACTTAACCCAAAAACTTGCCCTGTAAAGTGAATAAATCCCCACATGTGGGATGTTATGGAGGGAATGCCAAGCTTTACTTTACCTCTGCTGTTCATCCACCTGGACACCAATGATGCAGATGGGTGAATGCCAAGCACTCTATGGAAACTGAGCTCTGGGAGAAAGGGTCAAGGGACTGAGGGACAAGCAATACAATCCTGCCATGGTTTCAGATGATGAAAGAATTGGATATACTCCGTGGTTCAACACCTGGCTGTGGGGCTGATACTGCATAGGCAACCTCAGATGAAACAATAATTCCTTGAACCATTGGTAGAATAATTTGGTGGTGTTGTATCAGTCTGTTGGTCCATCATGGGATCCAACATATATTGATGGACATGCTTTTCAATGTGCATCAGGTAGACAAATAACCAGTATAGGAACAGACTCAGTCAGGTAGCTCTTTAGGGATGAGACAGTGTTCTTTGAAGTAATGAAAAATCAGTTTTCCCCAAGTAGAAAGTGCTGGGCTGTGTGCAGTGCTGAGTTCATAATAGTCAATAGTACAGCAAGAACATTAATGGGCATAGAATGGAATATCCACAAAGGATTTCCACTCTCACTCAGTGGTAACCCCTGGCATGGTAGCTATATATAATTGTTACCCTAACTGCGCATTATGTCACGGCTGAGCACAATACCTGACCTTTATGCAATGTCTGTGCTGAACTGATTTTGTCAGACAACTGCAGCTATCTTCAATAAATTTCATAGACCTTTGGGGATGAAAAATCTGTGAAGATGTGCACACTCTGTGTGCTGAATTTCTGACTCACTGTATTTGGTATCTTTAAAACCTCCTTCAACTCTGTGACTGCAAAGGGAGAGCAGTGCTTCCAGTATTTCAACATCCTGCTTTCCCTGCTTTTTTTTTTGCCAGCTCAGCAAACTATCAGCAGTTATAGCCTTCTGTGGCATCGTTGGAATAAGCAGGGAGCTTTCTCTAATGGGAGGTGCAATTATTTCCTCTACATACTCCTCTTGAATCATTTTGTCAGCCATTACCTAAACTCAAAGTCAGTTTGTACTGAGTGTGTAGTAACATATTGATCCACCCAATTTATCTGTGCTGGTGAAATTCTCAGCAGCCCATTACATATGCTTCTTTAATACTAATGGGTTTGACATTCACACATGGAAGAAATATATTTTATCTTTTATATATATATATATATATAAAACATATATTTTGGTTTTCTTGAAGACAAGCCTATTCCACATTTTAGACAACTATTTGACATTAATTGCAGCTGCAGTTTGCAGCTCTTGAGTTCTGACATTACAGCCTTGCCACAACTTTGAAACATGGAGTAGCACAATTCAAGGACTCTGTAGTCTTCCTGCTTGAATTAGCAATTCATTCCAGTTTTTATGTAAAACTTCAGTTTGATTTTAACTAAATTTCCACCATACTTAAGGTTACTGCATAAGTTCTCAACATATTTATACAGACAAGGTTAAGAATTGCAGATATTTTGATTCAAAATCTTCTGGTTTTGTCACACTCTCCTGCTGAGCCTTCACTGTAAAACACTTCAGTTGATAATTAAAATATTAAAGTAGTAAGCTTGCATGTTTAATCCTTGCATCTTTAGCTGTTTCAGGATCACATTTGCAGAATTAGGTTTAGTTTCTGCAAATACTGAGGTCAGTGAGAAGGTTCATGAGCTTCAATAACTTGGCAGTTTGACAATGGTGCTCAACTTAAACTTTACTAAGTACCAAAAAACCAAGTGCTGAATGTCATTGTAATAAACCCTCGTATGACAAAGCATACTCTGATTTACAAGCCTCTCTGTAGTAAAAAATTCTATTTTAAGTTTAACACTCTAGGACAGCTACCATTCTGAAATGTATGCAACTATTTCTGTTAGAGCATAGCTATTTTTTCAGAGGAAAAAAGTAATTCCTTTGAAATCAGTTTAATATACAGTTTTCTTCAAAATTCATGTTTAAAACTCTGACTAAAGCTTCACTCGGGAATTTATATAGAGAAAAAAAATCAAAGAGGAAAAATATCAATTAGATGTGTAATGTTTATTAAAATGTTTATAAACTCTATACATGAACTGGAAACTACCTGTGAAAAACGCTTTTTTTTTTCCCCACCCTCAGTACATGAAGTGATAAGGTGAGATAATAGAATTCGCAATTTTTTGAAATAAAGTTTTCGGTAAAACAGAAGAAAGTAAAACAAAAACTAGGAATTTAGTGCTAATTCTTCATGTGTGCTCCCGCTTAATTAAAAAAAAAATAAATTTAGGTTTCTTTGTGCCTGCATGGGTGTGGCCCTGTACATACAGTGAGAAGGCCAAAGCTGGAGAAGAATCAATATATAATGCATCTGTCATGTTGGAATAAAAAGTGGGCACAACACCAAACCTGGCAGGGTTCAAGAAGCATTGGGTGCTCTTGGGCACAGGGTGGGATTGTTGGGGTGTCCTGTGCAGAGCCAGGAGCTGGACTGATGATCCTGATGGGTCCTTTCCAGCTCAGGACATTTGGTGATTCTGTGATTAATTCCCAGAGTTGCAGTGCTCTACTTTCCATAGAAACACTGATCCTTATCAAACAACTTGTTTAGCCCTTTCTGTGTTGTATATTTTTTCAGATGTAGTTTTCATGCTTGCATGGGTTTAGACAGTTTTTATTCTTTTTTACTTAGTCTCCCATCCTAAGGAGCTGACATAAAGTTTCTTGTGTGGCTGCTGAAGGAAAGCAATCCCGTACTGCCTGTTCAGATCCATTGCCCACTGTCAGATCCTGGACACACCTGGTGAGACAGAATACCTTCATGTCAAAGCAAAATGTTATTTAACAGAGAGAAAATAATTAATTTAACAATTATTTATATTTAAGAAGTCTTCATGACAAAACAACTCAAAGAAGGTGCATCCAGATATATGGTCCTCCTCTGAAATGTACAAATATCTTCAGAAGAGTTTTGATTTTTTTTTTTTTTCAGATAGTGAAAAGTATTCCCTTTAATGTGTATTCTCCGATTTATTGTTTTCTTTTTCATTAATATTCCATGATCACTGAATATTAAAAGAATATTGGAATTAATATTAATATTATCAATGAATACTTCATCTAATGAATATATGATTAGAATACTCTCAGTGAATACCAATGGAAAATGAGACTGCAAGAATATTGCTGAATAGCAATTTCTGTTTTATAAATATGTATATTTGCACTTTTGACCTGAGACGGAAAGATGGTTTCAGTGACACTTCTGAATGTTGTCCATCAAATTATAATCACAGTTGAGTGACTTGCAGATTACCATTTCTAGACATTTTGAAGTAATTTATATAACAGTTTTCAACTACATACAAATATTCTACAGGACATATAAATACATAGACTAAACCCAGAAAGAATCTGGAGGAAATTTATGTGGACAGAAATATAAAACAAAAAGTTAAACCAAATAGACAAGTAGTAAATTCTGTTCAGGAATTATTATTTTTTTCATTCTTCCATCTGATTCTTGTCACTTACCTGTGTTGTTTCTCAGTATTACCTGCACAAAAGATAATTGCAATATTTTCATTTTGTCTAAGAACCTTAGGAAATACTGCCACTCATTGTGGTAATTGCAGTGCTTAAAACAATGGCAAGCTGGGATCTTGACATACTATTACAGTACACCTCTAGTTAGTACCATCATCATTATATCTATTATATCTATTTCAAGTAACATCTGAAAATATTTCGACCAAAAAATTGAAAACTCAGAACTCAAGCAGATTTCTAATTAAAACAGGTGGTGCTTTAAAACTGAATGAATTTTTCCTGGCAGAAGATATGAAAAAAAGGTATAGGAAATAGACAAATTTTAAAGATGCAAATATGCTGAACATGTTCTGTCTTTCAAATAGTTCTGGTATGCAAGTAGAAAGAAGTTGAATGCCTAAATGTTGCAATTTCTGCTTAATATTTTAGGGTGGATTAACTTTTCACAATTAGTATTGATAGCAGAAAAACTTGACCTCTTAAACTGCATTTGATATAAAGCCAAACTGAAATCCCAAATGCTCACCTTGAAATATAAACCAGGATGCTGGGGAAGTTCATGAAAGATATAGTGAGGAATCGCACCACTGTCCAAACACAGCATCATGAATGAATGATAAATACTGTCTAGGATAATCCTTGAAGTTTTTTTCCCTCTGCACATTGCAGAGAGACATTAAACATATTTGAATGTTGAAACATTGAGGATCCTGAAATCCAATTTCAATATGATATATAAGGTATGTATCCTTTGTATGGCTTTCCCAAATTCCAGACTTCCCGGGTAGAGAGGAAATTTACCTCTTAGAAGCAGAGTGTGAATAAGAGGTACTTTTTCAGTAATTGAGTAGCACAATATCAAGTTTTTATCTGAAACACTGAATGGCACAGGTCACAACATCAGTGAAAGGACTTTCAAAGGAGAGGTTAAAAGGTGGGCATCAGAAAGAAACAAAAATTGTTTGGGAGTCTGAGACTGAACTCGTGATGGAAGACCTGTCAGGCATGGCCAATCCAGTTTAGTTAAAGAGGGTCTCAGAGGAAGTTTGCAAAAGTATGTGCAATGGTTTGATGATATCTTCAAAGCCACAAAGATTTAAAAATGTGTGAATTAAAGTGAAGGAAAAATACATGTACTAGATATAAAAATTCTCTTTTTAAGGAATGCAGTTTATCTGAATGTTTAACTTGAATACTCACATTTATTCATAATTATGCTAATTAAGCCAGGAATATAAACTAATTGCATATTTACTACTTAACTTTTTAACAGCTAACATTCTCAAGCATTTGATGAATCTTCTCAGAAGGATTGGTTTTGGTTTTGCTCTCTGGAGCTGTGCAAGAAAAATAGAAACTCTCCTGAAATTTCTTTTCCACAATAAAAATAACTAAAAATGCAATTTCTTTGAGGA
Source organism: Catharus ustulatus (assembly GCF_009819885.2). Taxonomy (NCBI): domain Eukaryota; kingdom Metazoa; phylum Chordata; class Aves; order Passeriformes; family Turdidae; genus Catharus; species Catharus ustulatus. Next base: position 12,991,033 of record NC_046222.1, on the reverse strand, counting down.
TTTTCTGTGTACTTGCTACAATTCAGAGATTCAGGTTACATATCTATTACTAGATGAGATAAAAATGGAGCTTAACTGTCAGATTTGAAATATCACTAACAATAGGTGAACAACTTTGTCTCATATTTCATAAATTTTGGTCTAAGAAGCTGCACTAAGTTGCTATGGATTCACAGATAATTAGTGTCTTGCTTATTTCATCAGTTTAAAAAATCTTTGCAATATCTGTTTTGCTGTGGAAGAGTTTTATAAATATTAATAGGTTTGCCCACTTTGATTTTATTTTAAAATTAACTTTCCATCATTAAAGGTTGTCAAATGTCAAATGTTCATCTCCCAGCCTTACATTGTATCATGCAAAGTCAGCAATGAAAACACAATTTTCATAATGAGAAATGTGTAATGTTGTCCCAGTAAAGACCTGCTTACTTGCTGAAGTCTGAAGATTTATAGCAAATAGAAACCTTCCAATCACTATTCTGAAGAATGTTACAAAGAGGGTCAAACAGATAGACAGTCAAAAATATTGATACAAGTGTCTGAGCATAAAAAGATAAACAGCTTTAAATATTTTGTTGTGAATTTCTTCTGTTTTAGTATCACAGAGAAAAATTAGGTCACAAAGTACTTGAGAATTAGCTTATTGCTGTAAAGTACAATGCCAAATATCATTCTTGATAATGTCTCTTCCAGAGACAAAGGAACAGCAGTAAAATCAGCAGAATTTGATGGCAAATGTTCTTTATTGATGCTTTTTGTTCAGTTAAGGGAAAGCATTTAATGAGTCTTGGTAACACATGAGGAAAAAAAAAAAAAAAAAAGGACTTCCCTTTTACCTCTGCCTTATTCAGTGTGAAGGTTTAGGGCAAACAAGAGCTGAACATCTAAGCAATATATTTAGACATTGTTTACATGTCTTATTTTCTCTCTTCAATCACCAGATATTTTATTAAATAGAAGATGAAAGAAGGGGAAAATGGGTTGTTTCTTCTCAGTCTAGCATGTGTAGAACTGAGAGAATCCTCACACTGGTGAAGATTCCTGATCCTGCAGGGGAGGAATTGCAGATATGAGCATGAGCCAAGGGGCTCTAGTGGATCTTATGTGTTGCAAGTCCAACTTATTCTTTCTTCACTGCAGTCAGCAAGGCAAGATCCTGCACTTGGACATCACTTTGCCATCTTTAAAAATCAAGCATTCATTTCAGCTTGCTAATAAAAGATTAATCTTGTCCAACCATTAGTGAAATAGGGGCAGATCCAAAAAACAGGTTTAGCAGTAACAGAACTGAACCTTATTTAGACTTAAAAGGACACAATATGAAAAGAAACTATTTAGTTTACCAGCCCTACTCAGCAAGAATTGGGACTTAACACAAGGATTTAGTATTCTAATTGGCCCCTACAAACTCCAATTAAATATAGTATCTACCACCCTTCATTGTATTTCCCATGGTTTCTGTTTCTTAGTTTAGGCATTTGTGAATTTAGATAAGTCAACAATGAAGTTTTTAACACTTGCCAGGTAAGTTGTGGAAGAATTAATCATGATTTATTGATTTTCTAAATGTTTAAATGCTGAACTACTTAATTCATATCATCTTATAGCTAATAGTAATTACTGACCTTTATTTAAAACAAGAACTTCTAATAGTCTTTTGAGAGAAAAAGTAAAATGCCAAAGAAAATCTCCTGAATTTTTGTTATTTTGAATGGAGTGTTTTTGACTCCATTTCCCTTATTTAGACATTCCTCTTGTATCCTCAGTTTTTCTAATGAGCATTTGTGCACACTCTGAGTGATGAATATTTCTAAAGATAAGCACAGATGTTGATACTCAAGTCACAAAGGCATAAACTAGTAAAAATCCTGCCTTAGAATTGAGAAATTGAGATCTTTCAATGAAAAAATGCAAACCAGAAAAAAGCCTCATTTCACATTTCACTTAATCAAAACCACTTCTCAATTTAAACGTTTTTTTCAGTACCATTAATCTTCTGGGAAAAAAAATTATCTGGAAACTGTACAGATGAGATTATACATAGAATTATATAAATTATCTGGGTTGGAAGAGACTTCTCTGAAATGGGCAGGGACACCTTCCACTAGACCAGGTTGCTCAGAGCCCCATCCAGTCTGGCCTTGAATGCTTACAGGGTGGGGAATCCACAGCTTTGCTGGGCAATGTCCTCCTGTACCTCACCACCCTCACAAGAAAGAATTTCTTCCTAAAATTCAATTTAAACCTTTCTGTTTAAAACCTTCCCACCTTGCCCTATCACTACATGCCTGTGTGAAAAAGTATTCTGCTTTTTAAGGTCTTTTCAAAAGCATTCTCCCTGTAGCTGACTGAGGAATAACTGAAAATATAAATTATGCAAATTAGTATGTAATATTTTAAAGGAATATATATATATATTTATATTTATATATACACTGTACTGGTAAAAATTTGTTTGCCTTTTTCTTAAGACTTCAAGACCTCCAAAAAATTCTCCGTATTTGCCTGACTGGGAACAGGCAGATTGCTCATGGCAGTGGGAAGAATTGTGGGTAAGAAAGTTTCTAATAGACTAACAGAAATAAGACATCCTGCTGCAGGAAGCAGCTGTTAGTAGATAATAACGTTATTAAGAGTTTGTAGTATTCTTGAGAATAACACAAAAAAGGCATACAAAATGAGTAGGAATCTACTGAACAGAAGTCCTATGACATGTGCTCCCATTTTCTAGGACTGGAAGACTTCAATCAAAGATTATATTTTTGAGTGTACCTTTTTTTTTTTCATCCTCACAAGGATTTTGCCTTTTCTTCTTGTTTGTTTTAAAGCTAACTTACTAGTGATTTCATCCTAAACAATGATGATGAAATGTCCTCTTTATTCCATTTTCAAGCAAATTATTAGTTCCTTTAAAATGAGGACAGATGAAATATGATTCCTGATTGAAAATAACAATCATAGCCTGAGGCCACCTAATATTTTCAGAGGGTGTAAGGACCTGTGAAGAGGAAATGTGAGCAATCATCGAGATAAGAAAGGATTTTGTTAGTCACCTTTTATAGACTTAGAAAAATCCCTAGATCTGTAAGGCCACACACTGAAAACTACTGATTGAGATTTCAGAATGTAATGGGTCCTTGGGGAGCTCATCTTCACCTAAGGGAAGGGACTTTGTGTCAACCATTAAGCAGCTGATTCACTGCTTAGTCTTTGGTCTCCCAACCACTGAGTAGTTGTGGGAGGTTCATAAATCCAGTCTGTCATTCATCTTGAACAGCTGTGAGCAACAGATCTAGAAAGACTTTTTTTTTTTAACCTTTATAATGATCATCCAATTGAACACTGTTCTTAACTTTTTTTCACAGGCAGAAAACTATACTTTCTTTCATTTCTAAGCATGCTGAAAATCCCAAACCTTTTTTAGCAGAAGAGAATTTGTCAGATTGCTTCCTGGATCCTTTCTTTCATTTCTGCAAATATTTGTAGATGGCAAAGTTTTTGTTTGCAAAAGATGTTTGCAAAAGAAACAGTTGTGGTTAAATATTTGCACAAATATTCACTTGAGTATGTACCTTGATAACACTTGTGAATTTTGGCCTGCTGCATGATCAAGGAAAAAAAAGAGTTTGGAGCTAAACTCCTACCTGTTTTCTGCATTTGATGAATTTGGGAACTGCTTTGAAATCCTTAATGTTTCTAACTCCATTTGGCTTCATGTCAAGACAGATACATTACAGATAAGCCAAGTCTCTGATGAAACTTGATTATCACAGTTTGATACAGCTTAAAAGTCAACCTATTTTTCCAGCTGGAAATATTTTCTTAAAAGATGACATGACCTTTTCTTACTTGTTAAAATAATGATTTCCTAATATTATTTCATAGGATCCTTTTTTAATTAGTTTGCAGTTTGTCAAAAGAAACCTGAAGAAACTGTATTGTTCTGAGTTAATACTAGAGTCCTAACACTTTTGTAAGAGAAGGACTATCTTTTATTTAATTTTTCCAAAATTTACCTCTCCTTTGTCTCCCTTTAGGCAGTTTGCTGTGACTGTACCTTTTTCTAAAGGAATCAAAGGTATTATTTATGGTTTGGGACAAAGAAACTGGAGAATTGATGAAACGGAGGGTGGATTCACAGCAATAGCAAATTTAAAAGACCTAAGGCAGTAGGGATCAATGAAAATCTGGGGGTTTTCCACAGAATTCTTACTGATATGCTACAGTTTTTTCCTTCTTAAGTTTTCCATTATTAATTTAATTATATAATTTCCATTAAGTAGAAAAATTAGAAATGAATCCTTGCCAGTATATTTAGCATTCACTTTTAATGGGTGTTATGACTTAAGAGAATTGGGTTCCCTTTTTAATTCAAGTCCTACAAACCAGTAAAAAAAAGGAAATATATAGTAGAAGTGTCTGTCAGAGAAAATAACCCAGTGCTGAGGGGAGAGGGGGTAAATAACATCATCTTAGATGCTGAACTCCATGCAGCAATGGCTTTGTAATTGTCAATAATTGTGTCAGATATGTAGAGATACCTCTGGGACCTCTGCCCTGGCTCAAAACATACTTTTCATTGCTGTTTAAGTACTAATGAACAAATGCTGCTATTCAAAATTCCCGAAATTATAAGTGACCTGAAAGTACAGAAAAGAATTTATGCAGAACTACATATAAATAAGTGAGTCTATTGAAAAACTGGACCTGTTACCTTGGTTTTTAAAATATTTTTGATTGGGAATGGATTAGTGTGGCCTCACAGTTTCTGATCTGGCTAGACTGGATCAAGGGCATAAACATCTTTACCGTGGTAAGATACAAAATACTCCTGGGCACCACAGTTTTAGGCATAGCATATCTTGCAATAGCTAGGTGCCGTGTCATTACCTACTGGCAGAGTCAGTGTCCCTAAAATTCAGTCTGATAGCTCAGCATCTGCACTGTCCTTCCTCTACTTTAGTCAGTTTTCTTCTTTTTTTTCCTTCTTTTTTTTTCTTTTTTTTTTCTTTTTTTTTCTTTTTTAGGAAATGAAATAATTTTAAGCAATGGAAATAGGAAAAAACTATATTGTTCGTGCTTTTGATAGCCCAAGCCTCCATTTCATTTAAATTAGCAAATGGAAAATATTGCCTTCATAACAACATTTAAATTCTCCAAATGACTTTTACTTTTTTTTTTTTTCCTCAAACACTTTAACTAGTCCCTATTCATTTTCATTCTGCTCCATTTTGCATTTCCGTATTCTCTTTAAACATAGATACTTTGCTGGAATTAGTTATGTGACAGAAAGGATCTGCTGCTGGAAGTGTGTGCAAGGATAAAACCCATGCAACTATTATTTCCTGCTCATATAGCATTAACACAGGCACTTTAGATCAAGAAGCCAATAAGAGAAGATAACTAAAGTTCCTAAATCTTACAACTTCCTAAACCAGAAGAATTCTGTACATTTTTCCTACGTTAGGTCTTTTTCCAAATTAAGTATCAAAACCAACACATGTAATCAAGAAATTCAGAAGGAAATGTTGAAATGCTGCAGAAGAGATATCTTTAGTAGAAATTTTCAGCCTCAAGAGAATGAGATAGGCTTACAGAAATAAGATATAAAATCTAAGAATAGCTGAAATGATCCTGCTTAAGGGCTCAAACTGTACAAGAATTAAGTGTGGCTGCTGTGATTTCAGAAGCTCTGGATAAAGGACAGCAGCTGTTTATAGCACAGAGCAGGGGCTGAGTGTGAGAAAGAAGCACTTCCACAGACACTGCCAGAGGAATGGAGATGCTGGCAGGTCTTGCAGGCTGAGGAAGGACCAAGAGTCACCTTCCCCAAGGACTCAGGTTTCTCTGTCCCCAGGCTGGATTTGGACCTGAGCCCAGTGTTACTGGGAACCTGCTTTCAATGCTTGAGGAAGCATGAGAGCTGAAATGATACAAGACAGGAGAGTAGTGAAAACTCAGAAGTGTCACTGCTGAAGCACTGGGAGCAGTTCAGACATTCAAAAGGGAAAACACTGGCATGAAAAATTATAAAACTCTTGGGGTGGAATCTGAAAAACAAAGAATCAGAAGACGGTGATTCAGCAGCATCAGGGATCTTCAAGCAGCAGCTGAGGATGATTGATGCTTGCAGCAAACTCTGATGTCTTCCATCAGGGCCAGTGAGTCTCAGTGCTTGGCCCAAGATACCTGCTATGCATGAACTGGACAATCCATAATCATGCTCCACTCTCATACTGTGCATATATTTTCAAATTATCTGGCCTAAGTGACCTGGAAAAGAGCAGGAAGGAAGGTTACTGAACCCAGGAGTAGAGAGGGACCTGAGGCAGTGCTGAGTGCAGGCAGGAGAAAGTTTTATCTTTCCCACTAATGCAACTAACACAGCTTTAAAAGGGAAATTCTCATTCAGCCTAAGCTGTGCTTTCATGTTCCAGTTTATTTTCTCTAATGTAAAATCATGATATAAAAGACATTCATTACTGGAAATTCATAAGCATGAAAATCTCAGGACTGCTAATAGTTTTCTCTCCCTTCTAACGAGACTTTATAAAAATAAATGTAATGAGAGTGTCAAGAAGAAAGAGGAAGAATAATTAAGAAAGGGAAAATAAGAACAGGATGAAAGGGAAAAGAGATAAGCAGCAGTAGCAGAAAATGGGAAATAGAAATATAAATAGGCAATAGGAGAAAAGGATATATTACAAGAAAAAACAATACTGTTGAAAATTAATGTTTTTACATTTTTAGCTGTTGGCTGCTATACTGCTATTCTTTCTCTGAGCTACTAAAATCACATTGTCTGAATATTTTGCAGTGTAGAAGATTATTAATGTGTAATAACCTCGTGACAGCTAATGACATCTGCAAATGACAGACCCTATGAATTCTGACAAATTACTCTTTATATTAGTCGTGCAAATACGTGAGTACACTAAAAAGATTCATCTCCAGGAATTTCACTCAAGTATATTACAGACAGATGTGAATGCACATCCTGCTGTGCTTATGGAACCCTTTTCTGAAAATTCCTTCAGAGCAACCTTGTTCTTGTATTATTTATCATCCTATTGTCTCTGATCTATAATTCAAAAAGGAAAATCCTTTGATTAATATATATGCAATAGAGTTCCAAATCAGTGTTGAAAATCCTAGCAACCAGATGACCATTATTGTTATCAGCCACAAAAATGGGAAGGTGGAGAATATTGAACAGGTCATTCTGTCCACATTCCTGCCAATAAAGGACACACACAACCTATTTTTGCTGTTGTTGTTATGATAAAATAACGAGGATTGCAGAACTTGCTCAACTTTCTCACTATTCAGCTGTAACTATTGAAATGAAAAAGTCTTACTCTCCCTCTGTAAACTAGTCTTGTCCTGCCTGAAACATGAATTATATTACAATTTGCTCCAGGGTCAGTCTGCAATCAGGTATTCCTTTCAGTCTTCTTGGTGATTATATCCATCCATTAAATTACAAAAATTCCCTAAAAAATGAAGATAAGTATTCGTAAGTATACTACTGATGAGTTGAGCTCTAACATTCTAATAGGTATCGTTATATTAGATTATGATATATTGTCTCATGTTTCTCATTAAGATTTCATTGCAAGTTTCTAATTATAAGGGTGCTCCCTAATGCTACCAAGGGGAAGCAAGTGCTATAGCTGACTTTTATAGAGGGAGATATTTGCAAAGGCAGAGATGTCCCTAACTTACATTGAAATTCAGTTAGAGTTAGCTACCTAACTGCTATTTATCCCTTAGGAATGTAACTGAAGCATAAATATTTTTTATGTTTTCACAGCTTGACTGGGGGAAAGAAAAGATTTCCTTTTCCTCCAAAAAAAATACAGAAAACCAAAACTGCAGAAGGAAAAAACAATTTCCCTGACAATTATATGGCAGCAGGCAATGATATATTAACAACCAATTTTCTAATTAAAAAGCACACAATTTTTGTATTTCATTGTAATTTTAACTCTTTGAATACAGACACTTATAACTATGAAAAGATCTATAATGAATTGTGCTTGACTTCGAAATGCTCATATGATAGCTGCAGCTCTTTTCTTCAATACAACAATCTAGAAAATAAGGGTTTATGTTCCTTAAGTTGTTGTGCTCTTAACTCACATTACTCTTAAAATGGGGAGAGTGAACATCTATTTTGGAAGGATCAGGGATATGAAAAGTAGATTCTAATGCACATCTGCCTAACAGGAAGATTCTCCTGAGCACTGTATTTTCCCACTACTTTAAAAAATAAAAGATTAAAAAGAAATCTAATGTATTCTTGGCATCTTGCTGTCAAAAAATATGGCAAATGAGGAGAAAGAACAAAAGCAAAAAGATGCCTAAAACCAAGGCTAAATGAAAAGTCCCATGAGGCAGGTGGAGGCTAGAGCTCTTGTGACAGCTGCACAGGAGCAAAGATCAGTGTGTGCCAGTGGCAACACCGTGACACAAATGCTGTAACCTAGGCACACTAGGAATTATTGCTCTTGCTCTTCCTCAGTATCACAGAATGTGAATAATAGAATCAAGAAAAGATAGAACATTTTGGGTTGGATGGGGCCTTAAGGATCACCTAATCCAATCCCCCCTGCCATGGGCAGGGACACCTTCCACTAGACCAGACTCCTCAGAGCTCCATCCAGCCTGGCACTTCCAGGGATGGGGCATCCTCAGCTTCTCTGGACAATTCATTCTAGTGCTCCATCATTCTGAGTAAAAAAAAAATTTCCTATCATCTCTCCTCTTCTGGTTTAGAACTCTTCTCCATTGTCCATCCCCTTACCTTACTTGCTTGTCTAAAAAAGTCTCTCTCCCTCATTTTTATAAGCTACTTTCAGCAGGTTGAAGTGGGTCAAATGCTGCAATCAGATCTCCCCAGAGCCTTTTCCAGGGTGAGTAGCCCAGATTTGTTCATACCCAGATCTCTTTGCCTGTCTTTATAGGAAAGGTGCTCCAGCTCTCCAATCATCTTCATGCCCCTGCTATGGATTGCTCTATGATCTGGTCCCCATCTCTTTTGTACGGCAGACCCTGGAGCTGGATACAGCACTCCAATAGGGATCTCGGGATCTCACACCTCTTTTGATGCAGCCCAGGATTCACTTGGTTTTCTGGGCTGCTGGCACACACTGCTGTCCCCTGTTCAGCTTTTCTTCTACAAGAACTTCTAAGTCCTTCTCTGCAGGTTGCTCTCAGTGACTTCTCTCCTAGTCTGCACTCATGTCTGGGACACGGGTGCAGTACCTGGCACTTGGACTTGTTGAATTTCCTGAGGTTCTCCTGGGTCAACATCTCAAACTTGTCCAGGTCCCTTTGGATGGCATCCCATCCTTCTGTTGTGTCATCTGTACTGCTCAGCTTTGTGTTATCTGCAAACTTGCTGAGGCTGCTCTCAATCCCACTATCTCCGTCATTCATAAAGATATTGAAGGGCCATCTACACATGGACACAGAACCATTGGACAAAACTGTCTGGCTGTGTCCATCCAACTAATTCTTTATCCAAAGAGCACACCCTTTAAAGCTGTGTCTCTCGAATTTGGAAATAAGGACATGTAGGACAACGTTGAAGAAGCCACAGGAGTCTCAGAAGTCCAGGTAGGCGACATCAGTCTGTCTTCCCCTGTTGATTGTTACAGTCAACAATCTCACAGAAGGCTACCAGATTGGTCAAGAAACAATTTGTCCTTAATATAGGCATGCTGGTTGTCTTGGATCACCTTTGTAGTGTTAGTCTAGACAGGAATAGAATAATCTGTCTTCCTGCACAAAAGAGAGATCTTACATTTCAGGCTGAAATTTCTCTTCCTTTTCTGTCCACAGACATTTACTCGTGTTTGATATATGTGAGATGAGTTCTATCAAGTTAGAAAATTTGGCTAATTTTACAGGAGCCAACCTGAGAGATGGTAATGAATACTGCTGCTGGATTCCTACAGGCTTTTGAGTAATAAGAGAAAAATGTAAGCCATTTAACCAATAACTGCGACAAATGTTATGGGTTTAATCTTCTGTATTTTTAAAGAGAGAAGTAATGTGCTCAGCAGATCTTTTTTTAAATGTTTTAATATTAAACTTTTTGCAATTACCCAAGGCTGTTTTTCAAGTGTTCTTCTGAAGTGAGACAATTCCTTTTCACTTTGCCTTATCCACCTTTCATTGGCTGGAGAATGACTGCATGCAGATGGATTCATCAGCTTTTCACAGCATGTACATGTTTCATTTCCACCACTACTTCGCTAAATAACTGAAATGAAAGTGATGATAAATTAGAAATCTTGTGCCTAAAAATCCATTTCCTTGTAAAATCTCATAGTCAGAAAACCTGTTAAAAATACTAATGAATGATCTCATGTTTTTTTTTTTTCCAGAACAAGGGTTTTAAGACCAAGTATACAGAATATGGACAATATTGTATTACATATAGTATATATATATTTAGTATCCCTATTGAATCTGGTTTGCTGAGAAAATAATTGTATTATTAAAAAAATAAAAAATCATGTGGTTCTTTCCTTCTAATTATATGAGAAAATATTAAAATGTTTATCCTCAAGTTTGGAGGAAAGAGGCATCAGGATGTTTCAAATGTCTATGAAATTATGCATTTATAGGTTATATACTATATACAGTTACATGACAAACAGGTATCAAAGTCACAAGTTTTACTGGTAAGAACAATCAGCTATCTTAGGGTGACCAATGTACTAGCTTTTATTTCAGTGGTCTTGAAAAGATTTTTTGGTATTTTACTGCTACATATTTTTTGAATTAGGTTTTAGTGTTGTATATCCTTACATGATATAGATAAGGATGGCGCTGATATTCTAAAATTTATATTTACTTCAAAATTCTCTTTAGAATGACAAGGTATAGCAATAAACAACCCAACCTGAATCACACATTTTATTTTTCAGTTTGTGTAGAAGTGTTGAAATTGGATTGTGCTGTACCTCCCTCTGTGCACCCAGTCCTCGAGGGTCAGCCTCCAAAGAAAGGAGAAAGCACAGTGGTGTCTGAGCCAGAACACCTCTTGGTGTTTGGAGTGAGCAGCTGCAGTGGGAGACCCAAGAGGTATTAATAAAAATTGGCAGCAGTAATTCCAGACGGGTAAATGCAAAAAGGAGATGAAAGTAATGATGTACATCAGTGGTTGTGTTTGGTTGATTTCTGGTCTTGTGCTTTTGTGAAAATAGAATCATAAAATCACAGAATTATTGAATTTGGAAAAACCTCCATGATTATAAAGTGCAACCTTTGACTGATTACTCGCTTGTCAACCAGACCATGGCACCAAGTGCCACATCCATTTCCTGAACACTTTCAGGGATAGTGGTTCCATCACCTCCCTGGGCAACACATTTCAATGCTAGACAACCCTTACAATGAAGAAATTCTTCCCAAATAGGTGGGCCTTCTAGTTACTACAGTGTGTACAGTTGTTCAACATAAACAATTTTTAAGCAATTGAATAGTAAGATCACGTTCAAAATCCATTTTGGAATAAAACTGATGTGAACTCAAGAATAGCTTGAGTGGGAATTCATCTGAAAGCCAAATATCTGCTATCTGCATCTCAGTGTGTGGTTCCCCTTATATTTCAGATTTCTTTTGTATGTTGTAGTTAATTCTCACTGCAGACCTTAAAGGTGGATAGTTTCCTACTAGATTCCTGCAATTTCTAATGTCAATTCCCTGATCATGGATGTTGTGCTCTATTTCATTAGTGTGAATGCTCTTTTTGTTCACAGAAATTTCCTGGATTGAATGTACATGAAACTGCAGTTCAAAATATAATTTAGGGTTTTTGAAACTTAGAATAAATGGCAACTGAAGAGCATCAGACAGTTTTAATCCATCTCTTTCACAAAGAAAATAATTCAGTTAAAGATAATGACTCTCTATTTAAAAGCTAAAAGTATAAATTTAGTCTAAGAGTGAATTTAGGGGATACACAGCATGCAGACACAGCAGCTAAGGTAGACTAAGTAAGATGTACGTGAAACCATAATATGTATGAGGTTCTCTGCATGGCCAAAAAGTCAAACAAACAGAAATCATAAACCAAAATGATAATTTATCACATCCATCCTAAAAATTTTCTAAAGTTTTTCCTCACAAAAACAACCCCTACTGCATCTATTCCCACCACTCCCAGCTTTTTATCAAAGAACAGAGTTATTAATTAGAAGCTAACAAAAGTAAATAAAAAGATACCAAAGTGGATAAAAATTGTTTTGGAATACATTAAAATATATTTCCTAATTACATTTTGCCTCAGTCTTCCTTGGTTTTGTTTTGTTGAGTTTTTTTTTAGTTCTCCTCATGGGTGTAAACCTGCAGGATATATTAAAATCCAAGGTAAGAATCCACAGCATTTTATATTCCTCTTTGTTCTTCTAATATCATAAAAACTTGTAAATCCAAACGAACATTAAGGAGACAGATTGATTATATAATTAATTATACACAAAGCTGCAATTAAGTTAGACTAACTGTGTTCAGATGTAAATTATGTCATAAGGGTGCCCATGGGAGCTGTGCTAACACACAGAGCAGGAGAATTTGATCTTTGGAATACAGCTATTTTACCTCTGTGTTTATGTGGATTTGAACATATTTTATATGAAGTACACTATTGCTACAATCTTAGGTGGTTTTCTGGTAAATAAATGTTTCTTGCCCAAGACATTTTCCACCACATTATTTGGAGTATTGACTGACTGTGGTGGGTGACCCTGTGGGATTCCAGAAGCCCACAAAATTCACTTTATCAATCCCCTCATCAGCTGTACAGAGTAGAAAAAAATGTATCAAAAAATCCATGGGTCAAGATAAGGACAGGGAGAGATCACTCAGCAATTAATTAATTAAGATGAAAGGTAGAGATAGATGACCTATAATAAAACACTGGATCTATTCAAGCTTTAGACAATGAGATTTATTTCGTTTTCAAGTTAAATCAAGACTTATCTGCAGAGAAATAGAAAATACCCACACAAAAGCACAACAAATACTGAAGAGGAGATAAGAGCAGTATTATGGCTCTTTTCCATGTATGATTATTTACCTAAAATGCAATAGATGCTAAAAGCAGGATTAAAATTATTTCTAAAAGAAAGATTAGTGCATTTAGTTGGAATGATAGAACCATAAACTACTCTGGGTTAGAAGGGATTTTAAAGATCACCTTGTTCCAACCTTCAGCCATGGGCAAGGACACTCCGCTAGACCAGGTTGTTCGGGTCCCATCCAATCTGTCCTTGAACGCTGATGGAACAAAAAGCACACATTCACAAAAACATCTTTCTGAATCAAATAGGAATGTCTAAATTCGTATTTTATTCTAAATTGGAATGAAAAAAAAAAAAAAAATCCATAGAGAAAGAGTAGGGGCACACACACTCTTTACTGCAAGTCAAAGCTATGTTTTGCCAGAGATCTGAAAGAGAGAAATTGAAGAGCTAAGGGTCCAGTTTATGTTCTGGTAACAGAAAAACAAATCAAAACATACTGTTGAAGTCAAAATGAAAAAAAATTAAATTTATTTTGAATATTCTTTTCCCTCTGGAGTCTGATACAATTCTGAATAAAAACATATTTTAAAATGGAAAACTCTAGGAATTTTTTTCTTTAGTTTATCCTATTGAATACATTCAAATTAGTGTGATAAATGCATTTTGTGGGAAAAAAAAATAAAGCAACAAAACAAAAACACAGCTGTTCCAAACCCTGAAGTTCCAGCAAGAACAATGAACAATATTTACTACATTTATAGTAGAACATTTAAATGAAGAATTCTGACAAAATTTCAAAAGTTTGAAAAATCTTAGAAAATTCATCAAACCCACCCTGACATATGCTTTTAGAAATCATCATTTTCAAAGATTTTTTTTTCCTTGCATAGTTTTCTACTGTTAGGTCCCTAATATAAGAAAGCCAGGAATTGTGATTTTACAAAAAGGTCAAACACTACTGGGCTTCAATCTCCTCTGGCTTTAGACACTGAGGAAGTACACAGACAAACAGAATAATTTTAGTATACTGGTTCTCTGAATTATTTAATGCATTAAATTTAAAGAAAATATTTAGTTTCATGTATATGAGATGTGGTTGAAAATTTGCTTTTAGGTACACTTTTATGAAACAGAATCAATTTCTCTCATTTGTTGTTCCATGGTACGCTTGACTAAGTATTCCATGTTTGATAAGAAAGGCAGCCCAGTGTATTGTCTGCAATTTGTATTAAATAGAATTGAAAGTAAAACCAGTAGCAAAAAAAAAAAAACAAACTGCAAGAAGACGCAAACATAGTAAATCCCCTATCCAAGTAGATGTAATATTTTAGATTAAAAAAGAAAAATAATGGCAAGGTTGGAGAAGAAAAAATGCAGAATATCCTTTACTGCAGTCAAAAAGAGACTGCAGAGGATTCTAATTTAATAACTCATATCTCATACTTAAATAGTCCTTCAGAAGATCCTGTGATTGCCTGCTCCTACAAAAGAAAAATAACAAGCAGTTGTTTCAGATTTACTTTAGTCTGACAAAGATTGCTGTCTCAACACTGCAGAAATTTTGAGGAACTCTAAGTAATAATCGAGATACAAGTTACAAGAAGCATCACAATAAATGACAAAAGGAAATAAGATACTGCAAATATCAAATACTGAAGAAATGCATGAGATGACCCAAATATGCCAACAAAGGCTTCCACGCCAGTTTTTCAAGAAGTGATAATTTTACACATGATACATTTTACAGATATTTACAAAGCAACTGTGAAGTTGTGCAGTCGGCATTACATTGCCAACAACTTCCTCCTTTGCAAAGCAAGCCATGGCAGGTGAGATCCACATTTACTTTTTTCTAAACTTGCTTTTATCACTAGAACAGACTTGTCAGCTCACTTGGAACAAGAGCTAGAAATCCTTCTCAGAAAACACCTATTACTGCTATAATTCCTGAACATTGATGATAGAGTATAAGCACTATTTTCTTCCAAAAGTGTGGAATATGGCTTGTCCAGCAGGTTCAACAGTCCATTTTTAGAGTTTGCATTAACTTGAATCAGATCTCTGAGAAGGGGGAGAGATGACACATGCTTAAAAAAATTCATAGGGTTTCTACCCAATTTAAAACGTTGCATAAGACTTAAAGCCCAAATATTTCTATAGCGTGAATTACAACTGACCAAACCTCTATAAGGATTTACAGGAATGTTTTCTGGTACAAGTAATTCATAAACTGGAGCTTTCCCAGGTTGTATAAAAAAGCATTTGGATATTGCGTCCTAGACTGCAGCAACCCAAAACAATATTGCTCAAAGAGTGAAATTGTTCATGGTAGAAATAGAAGATACCATCTGAGAGCAAAGGTGGCTTGTGCCTGGAAGTGTTCAAGGCCAGGTTGGATGGGGCTTTGAGCAGCCTAGTGGAAGGTGTCCCCACCTATGGCAGGAGGGTTGTAGATGCCCTTTAAAGTTCCTTCCAGCTCAAACCATTCAATGATTCTACAAAAAATTAATGCTCATAAACAGAAATCTGCTTAGGACACAGCATTCATCTGCTTGTTGAGAAAAGACAGAGTGCAATACTGTTGTTTTGCCATTTGTCTAGCTGTTAATATTTTCTAGTTATTCAACTAGACAATTGCCATGTGCAGGTTCTCTCATTTTTTGCAGATGGAAGCATTACTATTCTGTAAGTTACATAGTCTCCAGAGAAAAATATAAAAATTCAAGGAGATAAAAAAAGAACTTATACTTAAGCAGTTTATCTGAGAAGGTACCACCAAATTTTCAGGAGGATTGAGTATGTACTGTCAAATCTGGAGCTGCTTAAGCTCTGTAACTATGTTACTTTATTAGTCATAAAGTAAAATAATAATTTAAAATTGGGGAGAAAGAGCTAATATTTCAATTAAAAATATAATTTCTTATCAGAAAAAAATGATATGACAGGCAAAAAATGTGCTATGTGGTAATTCAAAGCACTGTCAACTATCAAAAGAAACATTGGAAAACTAAAACTATATTTTTTTAAGAGCAGACAAAGAAGAAAAACAAATGGTGATGATTTCAGAAGCAAGACTTGCTGAGGTTAGGGATGATAAACTTATCGCCAAATTAAGCCTATAGACAAATTGAGTTTTTAAAGTTACTTCTTTTTTAAATCAGATTTACATAATGTTAAGCTATTCTTTGACACAGATTCAAAAACAGATAATTTACTTCTGTGGCAAGAAAAGAACAGGAAGGTGATTTTAACTCTCTGGATAAGATTAATTGGTGCAAACTTTCCTCTCCTTCAGTGAGGTAAAGGCATAAATCTTGACCTCTAAGACAATGAATTTTATGAAGATAGAGTTCTAAAACTTAAAAAGTAATAAAAACCAATGTCTAGCAAATTATTTCTAAAAATATCAATATTTCCTTATAAATTGAAATTGTAGAACTAGTGACACATAAAAACATTAATAGAATTGAAATGAAAAATACTTGAAGATCATGGAATCATTGAACACTTTGGGTTGGAAGGGACCTTAAACACCATCTGGTTCCACCTCCTGGCATGGGCAGGGACACCTTCCAATGTCCCAGGTTGCTCAGAGCCCCATCCAACCTGGCCTTGAGCACTTCCAGGAATGGGGCAGTCACAGCTTCCCTGGAAACCTGTGCCAGTTCCTCAGCACCCTCACAGGGAAGGATTTGTTCCTAATATCTGATCTAAACCTACTCTCTTCCAGTTTGATACATATGGATTTTACACAAGAAAATATGTGATATGTTAACAACATATGGATAACCACTTTTTGTCTTTCAATGTTTTAACTAGACATATTCTTTTTTTAATGTGTATTACACCCCACTCCCCATCCCCCTTCACCTGTTTTATGTTTTTCAAGAATTTCAAGCCTTTTCTGGTTTTGGAGGTGAAGGTTTCCCTTAACATCACTCTGTCAAAACTGTATCAGGCACATGCTTAGAGAAATGCTTAGGAGAGGGATGAAAGAAAAAATAATGCCTTGATACATGACTATGAAGTTTACATACATGTTTTCTAAACTCTAGATAGTATTTGAAATGTCTGGGAACCAGGTATCAGTAATATTTATAAAATGATAACAAAAATAGCAAAAAACCAACACTGTAATTACCTGATTTGATAGACTGTAATATGTACTTTAATAGATCTATAAAAAACATTATATACATGTTATAATCTCAAGTATATACTCACCAATCTAAACTTGTGACAAGTCTATCATTTGTACACTGCACCAACAAATTTACATGCTTAGACAATTTAGGCACAGAAATTGAACTGTGCTTATATTTGTAATATTAAAACCTTAAAATGCATTCTCAACCACTTTGAAAACTAGAAGTTCTTCTGACATAGTGACATAAGAAGTTGGTCTCTAGATGAAAAAAATATTGTACAAGGATGTTTTTTTTTAGGAGGACAGTAATTGTATATTTTCCTTGCAATGCACTTATGGTTTCAATAAAGTAATATACAGAAAGATCTTGGTCATATATTTTGGGCTGAAAAATGTAAAGGATTCTTATAGGATTCTAAAATCACACCATCCTTGATGGAAAGCAGCACAGTATTTAAAGCAAGGAAACTGAAATTACTATGGGCATGAAACTTTGCAATCATTGTGGATTGTCCCTCTATAACAGTATGTAACATGATTAAAAGAAGCTTAAAAACACAATAAATCAGATGAAACTGAAATTAAAGAGAGGGTAAGTAATACTTAAATAATTTATAAGATTCAACATTAATTGCTTTTTATCTTGAAGACAATCAAAACATTAATTATGGGGGTGTTAATCAGTGAATGAAACATTATGAGGAATTTTTAGCACTTTATGTATCCACATTCCTCAAGTTCTACCAGAACAAAATTAGTAACATGCAGAGTAACAT
Organism: Catharus ustulatus; assembly: GCF_009819885.2. Taxonomy (NCBI): domain Eukaryota; kingdom Metazoa; phylum Chordata; class Aves; order Passeriformes; family Turdidae; genus Catharus; species Catharus ustulatus. Next base: position 12,973,070 of record NC_046222.1, on the reverse strand, counting down.
CCCAAGTATTAACATATTTATAGCACACCAAAACCTTTCTGGTTAAAATTGTTCATTTTCACAGGTACCATTTCAAAGTGTCTTTATTACACACAGCCAAAATATACTCACGACCAGGTGTCTAAATGTATTCCAATCCCCCAAACACACACACTTCAACGTTTATTGCCCACTGTAAAAACCAAACAAAAAAAAATAAACCAACAACAACAAAACACAAACAAAAAAAACAACCAATCAAACAAAAAATCCACCAATCACTCTGTTTTCTCAAAGGCAGCTCATTCCTATTCACATTCTCATTTTTCTTCTCCCCATCAGGAAACCAGTCCCCTTCTTTGTCCTTGGAATGCAGTTTTAAAACTATAGACCAAAATATAAGGCATATATAACATAATTCACAATGTAAAGTATAATAAAAGTGGTTATCTCTTTTCAGCAGGAAAACTTAATACTTGTTTCTTAAACCAAGACACAGTCATAATTATGATTTAGTTCTGGAAATGTTTAAATATCCAGATATCCCTTTAAATAGAAAAAAAAATTAAAAAAGGGGCAGGGGAACCCACCAAAAAAGACAAGTAAACAAAAACCAAAATAAAATAACAAGCCGAAACCAAAACCAAACAAAAGCACACACAAAAAAAACCCCAAAACCTACCCACTGAACCAAAAAAAACCCTGAAAAAGTTTTCATAGAAAATCTTTCCTGTCAGAAAGGAAAACCACTTCATCTCATGTCATACCAACTGAAGTTGCTGAAATTAGAAGTGACCTTGATCAGCTCAAAGAGGAAGCACACAGATATTTAACAATTTTAAATGCAGTACCTTGCACCTCTGTCCCATGACAATTAATTTCTACAGAGAGCACAAAGAATCTCTTGCAGGTGAAAGTAGTTCCTGTATCTAAAGTTTTAGGGTTTTGGCTGTGGTTTTGTTAGGTTTGTTGTGTCCTTATTTCCTCTCACTCCAACAAACTCTGATTTTTGTCTGACTTCATTATACCATCTGAACTGAATTGCAAACTAACCATATATCCAAGGAATTCAACCATAAATCCAGGAGAGCTTTTCTTTAACTGTGAATTCTTTGCTTTCATAAAAACCATATAAAAGTAGTGATAGCTATTAAAAATTAAGGGTAAGAAAATAACTGTAGCAATAAATTGATTCAGGCATCAAAATGCTGTGCGAATTGATCTCTGTTTGGTTTTAAAGTGTGGGGGTTTTATTTCTTTTGTTCTCAGATGAGGAAAACTACCTACAAACAAGTGCAAAACATTTAATGTTTTGTCAAACACAGGCAATAAAGTACCATTGGAAATCAATTAAGATGTCTAGTTACTTGCAAAACAATTTTTGCTGTGTGATAGACTTCTAAGTTTATTCCAATATCTTGAAATCTATTTAAAATGTCATATTAACTTGGCTTCAAAATGTCTTAATCTGTCCCAGTATTCTTAAACTTCTTTCTATCAAAGAGAATACTTAAAGTTTTCTGTGCCTTGTGTGATTTCTTTCTTCAATATATTGTCAGAATTAGGAGGAAATATGTGATGAGAATAGAAAGACTGCTTATTATTCAAGTCTTACAGCAAGACTTGTAAGAACTTACAGAGAAAAACATATCTGCCATCTAATTTCTTTCAGAAATAATAATACTAAGAGAAGAAAAACACTCCATGTCTGAAATGAGAAGGGAATGTGATTGAAAAGCAATCTATTTTTAATGTAAACAAGAGGTAGAAATGGTATTATCTAATTTTTTTTTTCTGTTTAAATAGTTAGACCTGTGGTCAAAACTAGTCATTAAGTTAACTTACAACTGGTCAAATCATATTTTTTGGTCAAAGGGGAGAGGTACTCTTTTTAGTGTGGCAACCTACTGTAGGTGTAGCAAAATATCTTCTGCAGATACTCTGTAGATACCTTCCTAAGCACAGAAACTTGGTTGACAAGGTGTAAACTTGTAGTGCAAGTGAGAGAGAGTGACATTATCACATCAAAGTGTTCAGAGTAATTTTTTGGACAGTGGAAATTCATGGTATCTCTCCTAGGGGCTTGGTCACCTTGTTACTATTTGAAGTTTTTCCTTATGAAAATGTGAAATGCTTGCTGATGTTATTTACAAGAAACACAAAATTTAGTAATTTAAAAAGAAAAATTTTAAAGGATATTTCAAAGAGATGTGAGCCACAGTCATTACTTGCTGTGGCATTTTTAATAAATGTGCTTGCTAAGTACAAATTAAATCAAGCTTTACAGGAACTCATACTGTTGCAAATAGAATTGGAAGACCTGAGATGTTTATCCAGAAGGAAGAACTATAGAGTTGCCAGGTATCAGGACATTACATATCACCTGATATTTAAAGAAGACCAGCTTCTGCTGTTCCAGATTGATTGTCCCACCTGATAAAGAAATTAGTGCATCATTCACTGTACTCACATCTGATACTGAAATTAAATACCCACCTTTGTATGTGGCATAATCAAAAACTGAACCTCTAAAAGAGTTCATTAGATTTTTCTGTTAAGAGTTTTTCTTAAGTGGAACAGGAGATACTGTGGTTCATTGCTTTGTTTCCAAAATTTTACACAAATTTTAAAGACTATGGTGGATTCAGAGGAGGAAACTTAACTGAAGATGTAGTTTAAAGGATTCATAGTTCTAAAAGTATGAAAAAGTATTCATACTTCTAAAAGTTCAAAAGATTCATACTACTAAAAAATACGCAAACATAATCATTAAGCTCTGGGATAGACAACTGAGTCTAAAGTTTTATGGAAGAGGCAGAATGAAATGAAAATGCATTTGTAATCTCCTTCTGTCAGCCAGTTTTGAGCCTTTCTGCAGACACCTGAAAACAAGCAATGTCTGGGATTATTCCCAGTAGCAATCACAAACACAACTGTAAATATTTCTGGGACAGTCTTCTTGACTGGCTACCAGGAAACAGTTTAAAGTTTGAAACATTAGAAAGGAAAGCCAAATTACTATGAGAAAATATTGACTACTTTATATCCATTGATCTGTAACATGATATTTTAATTCCAGTTCTGACAGGAGACACACTTCAGTGCTATCTATGAGGATGGGAAGGACAAATCTGCAGCCAAGCACACAAAGAAAAGCAATTCTGGGGTCTCTGTTTAGGAGTATGACTTAAACAGATAATTATAATTATATAAAAGAGATAAAAATTCAACAATACCATCATCAGGGAAGAAGGAAATGCAAAAATGACCTTAAAAGAACTGTTACAAAGATAAAATCAAAACAAAAAATCATGTTTATTGCTCTGCACTTTTCAGCCTGCTTGGAGCTCTGGTAGAATTTGGTAAGCTGAGAGTGATAGAAGTTTTCTTCTATTTCTTTTTTCTTTTCCTAGACCATCAAAGCATTTAAGTGTATATGTAAAATATACAAATTTGTATATACAATTTATATATATAAATAGCATCTGTACTGGACCAGAGCCACTGTGGATGTTCATTTATTGGATTGAAACCTAACCTTGCTTTAAGTAGTACCAAGGTGAAAACATTTTAAGCTATTAGGTAAAAAATAACTGTAGAGACTTTGGAAAATAATTTCTTTTTTTAAAAGCAATGTATAAAGAAAGAGAATTAATATTATTTTCTTCTTAGCTCCTCATAAAGTATTACCATAAAAATATACATGTTTTCAGTTGCAAAATGAGAGCTTTACTGGATTTTTAGAGCTTTACAGGATTTAGAGTACTTTGAAACTGCCCAGCTTACTCATAAAACAATCTCATTGCATCTTTAATACATTCAGCATTATTGATTTCTACAAAATATTCTCTGTCAGATAGTTTGAGTTATAGTTGAATACCAATAGTGAAATTCTCCAGGGTCACAGAGATAAATTGTACACTGGAAATAAAAGAACTAGTAATTGTGTCTCTTTCCTGGTAACTCCAGTAAAATCAACATCTTGAGGCAGCCAAGCCAGCATTTACTTCATATGGCTTCAACTTCTGAATAAATTGAATCTTTCTTCTATTTTTTTAGGGAGCTTAGTTTTTTTTTCATTTTTTGTTCTTATTAATTATTGCAAAGAGCAACAGTGTAATTGAAACTTTGAGATAAACTGACCTTGCTAATATTTATCTATAAGTTTTATTAGCTTTTTTCTTCATAGAAATTACTTTTTTTTTTTTTTTTTGCTTTAGGTACAGTTATTTCAAATACTGAAATACAATATAGTAGAAACACAATTGTTACGATACTTCTACTCAGAACAAAACATATTTGTTTCAAACTGCTAGAGTCAGTGCTGTTCAGTCAATGTTCAAATATACTTAAATCATGACAATAAAAGGATGTAGGGTCTGTGTTTAAAATGATTGAATTTGGTCGAGGTTCAGCAGATAGTTTCATGATTCTTTCATGGGAAAAACATAGATAAAATATGTTAACAGAGTCTCAGACTGAAATCCCATCATGGTTACTGCTTATGAAAGGAGTCTAATTCTGTGGATGAGGTGAAAGTAATTTAGAAAGATAGGAGAAAAAAATACAAACCATAGATTTAGAAACTTACCAAAAAACGTCAAACCCACAAATTTAAGAACATTATATGTCTAAGAAAATTCTGATCTACATAAAGAATCATGCAAAGATAGAGCCATGACAAACTCAGACCATTAGCATCATACTTTTAGAAACTACTGAGATGCTTGATGACTTTGTAAACTCCTTCCAAGTCTTTCCAGTTAATTGAAGAAGACTAGCTATGTCAGCCTTAGGATCTGGAGCAACATCGGAAGAATGAACATAACATCCAAAAGATACTACAAGGTTAATAAATACCAACATTAACAGTGTTATGAGAATTTCACAGGTGAATTTTCAGTAATAGAGATGACGAGAAAATTTGGGCTATGAGCATCCAATGTCAGCATCTTTGTATCTAGGCTAGCAGTATAACCACTTTATAATTTGTTTATCCTGTTAAAACATTAATCACACTAAAAACCAATTCCAGACAACACATAGAATTTGTTATCTTTTTGCTTATATTTTTTAGTGCAATTTTTGTTTTATGAATGTTTTCTGATTGTTCTTTTCGTAAAAAGTATCCTAAAGACTTTTCTGTTGTACAAATGGAAAGATGATACTGATTTATCTTATACTAATAAATGTAAAGTCAGTGTTAGTGAGACATGAAGCTGCATCTGTTAAATGTAACACCCACCACAGATCACCACTTGCCCATCATATATTTCCCCTTCCAAACATCTTTTTAACAAAATATACCTATGTGGATGATGTCTTACCAGGTAGATCCACAAAGAGCCTTTTTAGGAGTGAGCTTTGCTTAATCCATCTGCTGCATTCCTAGAATGCAGTCCCAAAATTTTCTCTCTTGTGGTGTATAAGAGTGGGAATGCTAGTAACTTTAATAAATCAAGCCAGTCTGAATGCAAGAAAAGATTCATTCTTCTTATAAAGAAAATAGATAATAGAATCAAAACCCTGGGTTGGAAGGGACCTTGTAGATGCAATTCCAATCCTTCTGCTATGGTCAGGGTTATTTTCCCCTAGACCAGATTGCTCAGAGCTCCATCCAGCCTGATCTTTGAAATCTTCCAGGGGCAGCAACAGCTTCTCTGGGCTGGTGTCTCATCATGCTCACAGGGAAGAAATTCTTCCTAATATCTAGTCCTATCCTGATTCTTTCCAGACCCTTGTAAATGTTCTCTCTCCATCTTTCCTGTGGGCTCCCTTCAGGTATAGAAAGCCCACAATCAGGTCATCCCAAAGCCTTCTTTGTTCAAGGCTGAAAAATCCCAATTCTACAATCTTTTCCCCACAGCAGAGCTGCTCCATCCCTCTGATCCCTTGGTGCCTCCTCTGGGCTGGCTCCAGCAGGTCCCTGTCCTTGCTGTGCTGGAGCCCAGAGCTGGATGCAGCCCTGCAGGTGGGGAAGGATTCCTTCAGTGTGTCTACTATGTGTTCACACACATGAACATGCCTATGTTCACATACTTCCATGGATTTCCTAACTGGTGAAAAAAACCAAACCAACTAACCAACCAACCAACCAACCAACCAACCAACCAACCAACCAACCAACCAACCAATCAAACACTCCTACTATGCTTTCAATTGCCTCTGGATCTGTAACACTGTTTCAAGAAGCTTATTTGGCTTATTTGCTTGACTATATTGACTTTTTCCTGCAGAAGTCCTTTTTTTCTACTAAGATATAGTTCCTTTCAGATTATTTTACATCACATTTCAAAAATAGCCTGATGAGATAAGTCAGCATTGTTGGAGATGTAGCTGAACATAAGCCACATATGTTAATGCCACATGTGTCATATATGTACACACACACACATATATATATATATATATGATTTTTCATGCAATTCTTGCTCAATTTTACTGGAAAGAAAGCATAGCTTATGACAAAATTGATCTGTCATGTAAAGGATGAACAGAGGTACATGATCTGACATCTACAGCATTACAATAAAAAAGTCAATGACTTCCTTTTAAACTCATTTTTAATACAACTAATCTTAAAAAGAAATTATATTCTTCCAAATGTAGATTTTAGTTCTGTACCTCTAACTTCTCTGCAAGCCTTAGTCATGGCAGTGACTTTGCTCATGGACCTGGGTCACAAATCCTTGTAAGGAAAATGAAAGCTCAGGTTTCAAGATCTGTTTCATCTGTGTTGTTACCTTTTTTGGGAGGGGGTTTTGTTTGGTTTGGTTTGGGTATTTTTTTAACCTTTCTAAAAATGCTCTTCAAGCTTTCTGTCATCACTAATATTTTTACTAGTATTGTAATCGATCTCCTGCTAATTTTTCTCTCTGTGCATTTCAGGCACACTCCATTAGCTCTTTCCTCTGAAGCTTGATAAACCTTTCCCTGTGCCAAACTCTTTTAAGACTTATTTTCTTAGAAAAATAATACCAATATAATTATATGGATATAGTTAACACACTATAGTTCCCTCAAGCTGGCACAGCTGTTCTGTTATGCATTTAAGCCAACAGAGATGTTTCTTCAGGCACTGCAAAGTGACAAATTCTACACATAATTTCATATTGCTGGTTTTACTGGAAAATGAACAGTTTCTGTAGAAAATTGTACCCTTAACCAATTTAATTATGCCAGAATTAAATCTAATAATAGACAGATTTTTTTTTTCTTCAATCCTGCAATAAACAAAAGATCAAGCTCTGTACTTGATTGCACAAAGGACTATATCCATAAAAATGAAATTATTAACATCATGGGAAAAAGTATTCTCATCAAAGGGAGTGAGTGGGCACAGCCTTCTGCTATTGTGAAATGTAGCCTTTCCATAGCAGTGTACAGAGAGGTTTAATTTTATACCTCTGCAGTGCTAAATGACAGTGTTTAGCATCTTATTACAGCAAAGATGAACATGATGAATACTTCTGCAGAGAAAAGAGACCATGCTAGGACCACACCTCACACTGAGTCGTGAGTAACCCCTTTGTGAGGCAGAATTTCCTTATATGTCATATGGGAGTCCTGGAAGCTTAAGTTTAAGCTATGATTTCACTGAGGGAATCAGGGAAACCTCTTTGCTTGCCATGTGGCCCAGTGTTTCTTTTCAATAACAAAGGAAAAACTTGAGCTTTTTTGTTTTGTTTTGCTTTGTTTTGTTTTGGTTTTGGGTTTTGTTTTGTTTTGTTTTGTCTTAAATATATATCTTCACAATGAAGGTATATTTTTTTCCCCTGTACGATGTTTTTACATGTGTTCTTCCAAAAAATGCTTAGTTCAAATAATATTAAGATTTCAGTATCTATTTTGATTGGGTTCAGCTTTCAGATATATTAGGAGATACATTTACACTGCTAATTAATTTTTTCATTTATTACAGAAAATAATGAGTTCATAGCAGAATCTCTAAAGCATCTAGAGTGCTTAGAAGAATTACTCTTTGGATATATTTACATAAAATAACTACTAAAATTATTCTGGGCTGTATTATAAATCCTAGTAGCATCATATTCATGTGAGGCATTTAAAAATAAATGAATATAAAAAATATCAGGAATTAAATTTTAAAGGATATCGTTGACATTCTGAAGTATATTAAAGCATTACATTATATTCCCCTGCTATGCTTTACCAGAGAAAGCAGATAAATATTACAAAAAATATTCACAAAACACAGTTGTTAGCAAGAACTTAGTAGTACAGAAATATTTGTCTTCCTGAATGGATTTAATTGCAAGTCACAAACATAAGTCATGAGTGGTAAAGAACAAAGAAATGCTTTTATTTTTCTAATTCTTTTGATAGATTTCATTTTATAACTTCTACTCATTGTTAAGTACCTTTAAGAATACAGGAAAAGAAGGAAAGCTTCAATATATTAAGATTGGAATTAATTTAAATTAATTAGATTAAAACCCTATTAAAATTCAAATAACATGCCAGTTATACTGTGAGTTCACAGATCCTAGACACAGAACAGAGAACCTTGGGACATGAATCTTTTAAGGAAAAACTATGTCTGAAATTTTAAATCCTTTATAGAAGCATTACTTATCCAGAAAATCAGCAGGTTTTCTTGACAGGAGATGGTTTGCAAGCTAGGAGTCTGTAAAGGTGTTCCCTGAGCAATCTGAAGACAGAGTTTTAATCCTCTAACAATCCTTTTTGATTTTCAAATCATCAAAATGATGATTTTGATCATCAAATCATGATCAAATTTTATGGTACATTTATTTTAGTTTATTTTACCTCCCCAAAGCATGAAATTATAAAGGAGCAAATCAAACTTAGCTTCTCGCTTATATATGGGATTTTTTTCCCCCTGCATTTTGTATTTAACATAAAGAGCAGCAAATAGTCATGGAAACAGTCATGGACTTCTTTTATTCTGTCATCAGCAAGTGCTGCAATGACTTTAAGAAGGGTGGTAAGACATGTTCTTAATGCAGGTGTGGGTCAAGGCAGTGCACTGCAGACATGCTCTTATGGCCATGTACCTCATAATATGGAAATATTTGGAATGACAAACTCATCTGCAGAACTTTATATCTTATGGATCTAGTTCTGTTCCTGAACACAGTGGCAACAATTTTGAACTGAGAAACATGTAATTGTGTTTTGCCATTCTTCCGTGCAGGGAGATATATAGCAAACACAGCATAGCATTTGGTTATTTCAAAAGAAAAATATGGGAACGGTTGCTACTATTTTTCACCTGTTGATAAAGAACTTTTTATTTTCTTCATATTCTACCATTATTGGGGGTTGTTTATTTCTCACACATGTAAAACTCTTCAAGGCCAATTAAAATGCAAACTAGTCAGTAAGGGCTCATAATTCATGTCACATAGCAGTGTTTTCAAACTTTGTATAGTTTGCAGTAAAATTCAAGAGCTGAGGGTTCATCCATCACCTGTTTAATTGCCTGTAACAAACATTCAGGCAGAAAGAGGAAGAAAGTGAAGGGAGGGAGTATATCATCAACATAAACTGCAATCAGGTTATTCTTCTGTTATTTTATCTAATACGGTGCCATCCATTCCTGTCCTCAGGATCAGGTAGGGAAAAGAAAAATCCATTACTGTTGTAAAGATTTTTCCCACATATAGACTCCTGAGGTTTGTATATTTGATACTTTTATGAGACCCCCACCTGCAATGTTCCATTCAGAACAGCAAGGACAGGGAGCTGCTGGAGCCAGCCCAGAGGAGGCACCAAGGGATCAGAGGGATGGAGCAGCTCTGCTGGGAGGAAAGGCTGGGAGAGCTGGGATTGTTCAGCCTGGAACAGAGAAGGCTTTGGAGTGACCGAATTTTGGCCTTCCAGTACCTGAAGGGAGCCCACAGGAAAGATGGAGAGAGACTATTTACAGGAGTCTGGAGTGACAGGACAAGGGGAAATGGCTTCACACTGGCAGAGACTAGGGTTAGATTGGAGATTAGGAGGAAATTCTTCCCTCTGAGTGTGGTGAGGCCCTCGCATAAGCAGTCAAGTTGTGGCTGTCCCATCCCTAGAAGTGTTCAAGGCCAGGTTGGATGGGGCTCTGAGCAACCTGGGATAGTGAAAGGTGTCCTAGCCCATGGCAGCAGGGCTGGAACAAGATGGTCTTTAAGTCCCCTTTTGACCCAGACCAGTCTGTGATTCTATGAAGTACAGAATTTTATAACTGCGCTGTTTTGCTTACAGTGTCTCTTTTTCTTTAGGAATATGTCTAAGAAGGATGTTAAAATCATGATGTTTGCAAGAACACTGCACATTTTTAACAATTAAGTAAAGAATTGCTGTGGAATATTCAAGATGGACATGAACAAAAGATCTTAATAAGTACTGACTAACCTTAAAAGTTGTCTGCTTGCTAGAAAGAATAGTTTGCACTATTTCTGTGCTTTTCCAAGGGGACTAACAAAAAGAAATTTCTGCATGGAATTTCAAGCACTCAGGAGAACCTAAGGAACTCCAGGGAATCTTCAATTAGTTTTCATCATAGTTGCTTATCTGGAGAACTGTGTGCAAACATAAAGTGCTGGAAACCACCCACACCACTTTGCATTGTTCTGTTCTTTTTTCATAAGAAAATTATGTGTTCAGCAGCATAGGAAGCTTGGAGGTCAGTAAAAGCAAACAACAACAATAATTTAAAAAAAACAAAAAAACAACTCATTTAATTAAAAGAGTAGACAACTCCGAAAATTGCTGCTAAAATAATTACTTCCTTCAAGAAACTTCTGTCCAACTTTCTTCAAGTTTATTCCTTAAATGAAATAGAAAATACTGGAATTGAGAACTGACAGACCTTTTTGAACCACTAGAACTCTCACTTTTGAAGTTCAGCACTCCAGGTTTTCTGAGAGAAAGAATAGTCCTCGAGATAGCAATCATAATTAATGCTGCAGTAATTAAGTTGACACTGAAGGTTTTCTGTAATGTTTTTATCCTCAAATCATGTCATGGAAATTCAGATACTAATTGCCATTATTTAAATATGAATTAAGCATGAAGACTTTCAAATACTGATGGAAATTCCAAATTAAACAAAGCTTGTATCTTTTATGTGTGTTATAAACCACAAGTCTATAAAACTAGAAGTAATATAAAACAAGAAGTCTATTTAAAAAGGTTGACTGTCCATCAACAGAACTATTGATTTCTAGATATTCTAGTAGGTCATTTCCACAGAGGTGGAAAATGAAATCTCTTGGACCAATTCCCTTTTTCATACTTTATTTTCCCTGCTTAGACTTTATTTCATATATGAACACTCTTGATTTAAAAACCACAACAACAACAAAAAAAAAAATCTCTCCACTAATCTACTTCTCCTTAACTAGGAGAATGCAATATTGCAACTTATAAAACTTCAAAAAAAAAACCATTACTTATAATGCACATTTATAGCAAATAGGATTTTAACTATCTGCTTATGGTTAGATGTTTGTTATGTTTTTTGAAGTTTATTACTGAGAATATAACAAAATGTTTCAATCTTCTGTATTTTATGACATAAAACTCCAAGATAAAAGTTTTCCTTAACTGTTTTTATGTGAACTGAGATCTTTCCTTTCAGAAATGTCCTCTTTCAGTTTTGAAAATATGTATTCAAAAAAATATAAGGGGGTAACTCTGATACAGCAAGGACCGACATAAAGATTTAATTCTAAATATTACCATTCTTTGATAGGGATGTAACTGCAATACAGTTGTAATAAAAAGACTGAAAATATTCTAGAATGAAAGAAATTGAGTGAAAATTTCTTCTTTATTTCTTTCTTTCCCCAATTCTGTAGCAGGGGGAACAAAATGTCATGGACACTCTTTATGCATCTGAAGGAGATCACTTTATTGTAAAAATGCTCCCCTCTTATAGCTCTTTAATCTCCGCTGGACATAACTAAAACCAAACCAAGGCCTAACAGAACTTAACAGAGGAAGGGCACCCATTGGCTGGCTCAGTTGCAGTGCTGATGTCTGCGCATCCTTCCACCCAATCAGCTTCCTGCTCATTCACTGTCTGATCATTTTTCCACCCAACCAACTTCCTGCTCATTCACCGGCCACACGCTCCTCCAGCCAATCACAATCTCCCAGCTGTCACTCACTGACTCTCCTCACTCCCAACGAAGTGCTTTGGGCACTTTCCAGTTTGGTCTTATATGAACAAAAAAAGAAATAGAATAAATTAAAATAAATTCCAAGCTAGTATCTTCAGAATCTTTTTCTCCCTCCATACACCCAAATATTTGTCATTCACTGGGATTATTTCTCCTTTACAATACTACCAGGAAAGTGTTCCCATCTTAAGAAGGAAGATAATTGGCCATGAGAAGGGGTTTTATATTTGCTCCAGCTTAGGCTTTTGTGGAGCTGGAGGGGAATCTCTGTTCCAGCACCTGGAACACCTCCTCTCCCTCCTCATTCCACCTTTGTACTATCACAGCTCACATGACACCCCTCACTTCCAGTTCCCTTATGCCTAATTACACAGGCACACAGACATTAAGGATATGGTATCTCAATAATATTTGTTTAGAATGAGGTGAACCTCCAAACCTCCCAGAACTGGTCCTCAAGTTAATATCAAATCTGCAGGCAGCATTTATATTCTGGGAAGTCAGCAATAACATTTCTTTCCACTGGTAGAGACTCTTTTTAGCATCACAAAAACCATGCATGTGAAAGTTTGCATTTTAATAAGCTTCTATATGTGGTGTGTGCAGTATAGATATATGCAAATACCAGGTCAAGAAAAATACATGGCAACACATGTTGCCACTAGAAAATAATAATCATCCTTTTTTAACCATCTTCAGGCAGAAAATATAAACTCACAGCTATTCAAAGTGGAAAAAAAATCCCCTTTTTTTCTTTTCTTCATTTAAAAATACGTTTTCCTTCCTTTTCATTTTTCTTTTAGATTTGTACATAAGCACTCAAGCCTGCAGCATCAGTTTTACAAAGCATTAACACACAGTCATCCTGCACAAGTTATCCCAAGTTTGTATTTATTTGCTCTTTTTGCTCCCTGAAAAGTAATATATACCAGAGAAAGGAATTCTGCTAGTGAAAGACTACAGTAATTTCACGAATACAAGCCGCACCAATTTGACTAAGATTTTGCTCCTAAACCGGAAATGCGGCTAATAATCAGGAGCGGCTAATACAACCTCAGAAGTGCCTGCCAGAGTGCTGAGCCGAGCAGCTGCAAAGTCGGCATTTTGCGATTGTTACAAATCGCTACTCTGTTGCACCGCGGGTGGAGCCTGGCTCCCTGTAGGCAGCACGGGGGGCGGGGAGAGAGGCGGGAGAGCTCTCTTTCCTCCTCTGCCACAACCCAGGGGAGAGACGGGGGGGGGGGGGGCACCGCCATTGCTGCAGCTCGGGGAGGAGAGGGGGGACCCGCGCCGCCCCTACCGCGGCCCGGGGAGGAGGGGGGGGACCCGGGCCGCCCCTACCGCGGCCCGGGGAGGGGGGTGGAAGCCCGCGCCGCCATTGCTGCGGCCCGGGGAGGGGGGGGAAGCCCGCGCCGCCATTGCTGCGGCCCGGGGAGGGGGGGGGAAGCCCGCGCCGCCATTGCTGCGGCTCGGGGAGCCGACGGGAGCCCCGCGCAGCCATTGCTGCGGCTCGGGGGGGGGGGGGGGAAGCGCGCGCCGCCATTGCTGTGGCCCGGGGAGCCGACGGGAGCCGCGCGCAGCCATTGCCGCGGCTCGGGGAGCCGACGGGGTGCTTTGTCCCCGCCCGCCGCCGCTGCCGTAGGAGCAGGGGAAGCTCCGTCCCTGCCCGCCGCCGCGGGGCAGCGCCGACCCGGGGTGACCGAGCCCAGTGGCAGCGGCGGGTGGCCCCGAGCTGCAGCACCGTGCTGGCCCACCTGGCCCCATCAGCGGCCCCTAGCGGGCCGAGCCTGCACAGCCTTAGCTCAGCCAGTAAACCCCGTCCTCCCGCGGTTCTGTTACTAATTGCACGCGGGTCCTCGCTGCGAGCGAAAAAGCGGCTTATATTCGTGTGCGGCTTATCTATGGACAAAAACCGAAATGTTTGCCAACACCCAGAGATGCGGCTTATAGTCAGTGCGGCTTGTATTCGTGAATTTACTGTATTCTGCATTTGTTCATACTGCAGTTCTGAAGAATCCTGTATGTAACTGAGTTTTCAATTAATTACTCAATTGGGAAACACATTTGCATTCAATATTTTTTTTTAATTTACAATTTTTACAATTATATCTTCATAAAATAAATATTTTCTTAAACGTGAGAAGAGCAGAATGAAGAACTCTTGAGTGGGGTGGCTGAGCAGGCAAACATGCATTCAAAATTTCTATACTAGACTGAAGTTTGGTTGGCAGTGATTCATGGGGTCTTGTCACCATTCAGACTATCTCAGAAATTTCATATTTAAATGCTTCCATGCCTTGCCCGAGTGTACGAGTAGAAGTTTAAAAATAGATGTACCTATAACAGCTAGTAATGCCTGTAACCACATTTGCAATTAAAACAGTTTTTTCTAATGATATTTACCCTGCTTTCATTTTTTCTGCATCTCCTCATCATGTAACTGCAAAGAACTCCTGTGACTGCTGCCTGCTACTCTGAACATCTGAACTACAACGTTTGCCTGTCATTATCTCTTCTTGATTTTCCAATTAGTCTCTTGACAGCTTAATGCCTTCTTTTACCTACATCCTCAAAAAAGTGTGGTATGCCTCTGGCATTTCAGAGTACATAACTCTGGGATTTGCTCAAGGAAGTATTTTCTGACACCTTAGGTATTAGTGATTTTCATGACCATAATATGTAGAATTAGAAATTATGGAAATGCAAAACTTAAAACTATCTCCCCTACTACTTCAGAGGATATGGGTTATCAATATTCACACTGACATAGATAGATGTCACCTCTGCTTTATTAGCTACCCAGCTTCCCCAAACTGGATGCTATCTTCATGTAGCTAAAGTATTACCTTAATTTCTCTGCAGTTGTGTAGTCTCTCAGTGCATATTCCCTGCAAT
Source organism: Catharus ustulatus (assembly GCF_009819885.2). NCBI lineage: Eukaryota > Metazoa > Chordata > Aves > Passeriformes > Turdidae > Catharus > Catharus ustulatus. The sequence goes on along the minus strand of NC_046222.1, from coordinate 12,958,047 downwards.
CCACATTGTAAACCACCTGAGGTGAAGTTGGTTTTTATTTTTTCTTTGTCTGTTTGAACAATCCTTGGTAGTACATTACTCTAAACCTGGCTTGCAGTTCTTTTGTGTCATCACAAGAATAATTAAATCCCTTTCTATACTTTTTGAATAGGAAACAGCATTTCCCACCACTTGGGAGTTTTATGATGTTGAGTTTGAAGCTGGGACATATTCTAGGAATGTATTATTTCACTGCCTTGTTGAAGCACAAGTGTCTTCTCATGGTTGTTTCACACACTCATCTGTTTAAGCAGACATATATAACATAAAAATTGTCTCAATTTATTAAAGACTTACAGATCTTACAGTGCACAATGCACTAAATGTGAACAGTAGCTTACAGTTGCCTAATTTAGAGACAGTTTAAAGTGTTCAGACACCTACACCTCTTCTTTGGCTCCTAACTTCTCATTGATTTTCACATGTCAAACACTCCATTCACAATCAACATTGCTCATAGTGAAATATTCTGTTCTTTTGACAACACAGCTTTAAGTTGATACGGATCTTTTGTACCAAGTGGCTAATGAGATATGAGGGGGAGGTCGGGGGAGGTGGTGACAAATGGCATCCCTCTGTTCCAGTAGGAGAATCCACCTGCCCACAGCTCAGCCCTAGCTGCCATCACACTCAAGGTCCCTCACAGAGGTTGGAGGAATTCCAGTATTTTTCTCAGCCATTTAACAAGGTTTTCTTTAAAACAAAATAAAAACAAAAACACACAAACAAACAAAAACTACAAAGTAAAACAAGACCAAAACCAAAAAACCTACCCAACCCCAAAAAAACTCAAAAAATAAAAACAAACATAAAGAGTTTGATTTATATATCCCCATTAAATTTCACACAGTAAGAACCTATCAGCTTTGTAATCTGTGACTGAGAATAGAGGGATATTTCCCTGAAGTCCTTTGCCCAGCCCCACACCTAGATATACATAATCAGCCTTTGATGTTAGCCCTGTCTGATTTCTAAAGCAAGATACTAGATGACCCAGGTGCATCCTATCCCAAGACAGTGCTAAGTTCTTATGTAGGTAAGCTCTTCTCCATGTGTCTTTTCAACAGACCTATTGATAGGAGAAAAGAAGTTGTAAAGACCAAAGTGGTGAAGCACTTGGATAGATAGCATGCTTCTTATAGTCTGGAAAGATACAGATTCACCCACCCATCCTGAAACTGCTATTTTAAAATACAGTAATTTCACGAATACAAGCCGCACCAATTTGACCAAAATTTTGGTGGAAACCCGGAAGTGCGGCTAATATTCCGGGGCGGCTAATCTATTAACAAAATTCTAAAAGCTGCCAACACGGAAGTGAGAGCCCGCGGCAGCCCCAAGCCAAGCTGGAGCCCGGCCGGCCCCGGCTGAGGTGGGAAAGCCTGGCAGAGGCGGGGCCAGCAGTGTGGGGGGCGGGCGGCAGAGCCTGAGCCAGCAGGGCGGGGCAGGGAGGGCGGCAGAGCCTGAGCCAGCAGGGCGGGGGAGCCTGGGAGAACTGGGGCTAGCAGTGCAGGGGAGCATGGCAGAAGCAGGAAGGCCGGCGGGTGGGGCTGCCTGGCAGCGGGGGAAGCCCAGCAGAATCGGGGCCAGCAGCGTGGGGGAGCCCGGCGGTGCGGGGGCCTGCAGTGCCGGCCAGGGCGAGGAAACGCGGCGGCGGTGCAGACGGGAGGGGGCGGCCGGCGAGCCCGGCGGCGGGGCTAGGGAACGCGGTGCGCCGCGGCCGGCGAGCCCGGCGGCGGGGCTAGGGAACGCGCCGCGGCCGGCGAGCCCGGCGGCGGGGCTAGGGAACGCGGCGCGCCGCGGCCGGCGAGCCCGCCGGCGGGGCTAGGGAACGCACCGCGGCCGGCGAGCCCGCCGGCAGGGCTAGGGAACGCGGCGGCGGCCAGCGAGCCGGGCGGCGGCAGGCCGCCGGCAGGGCTAGGGAACGCGGCGCGGCCAGCGAGCCGGGCGGCGGCAGGCCGCCGGCAGGGCTAGGGAACGCGGCGCGGCCGGCGAGCCCGGCGGCGGGGCTAGGGAACGCGGCAGCGGGGCGGTGCTGACGGGAGAGGGGGGCCAGCGAGCCCGGCGGCGGCGGCAGCACCACCCGGCCAGCCCCGCCGAGCCGTGGCGCTGAGCTGGGCCACCCGGCCCCGTCGGCAACCATGAGCGGGCCGAGCCTGCCTGGCCCCGCCCCGAGCCAGTAAAGCCCCCTATGCCGCGATCCTGTTACTAATTGGCCAATTTGTGAAAGCTGCGCACGAACGAAAGTGCGGCTAATATTCGGGGTGCGGCTTATCTATTGACAAAGACAGCAACATTGTCGAGGCACCGGGGGTGCGGCTTATAATCCGTGCGGCTTGTATTCGTGAAACTACTGTAATCTCTGGATTTAAAACTTTAAAAATAAAAGTAAAAGGCTTTTCTGTGAAAAGTTAATAAGGTCATCTGCCAATTATTTTTACTAGCTGTATACTCAAATTAAGCAAGCTTATGTTATGCATTTTATCATCATCTCTATTGGCCTTGGTGAGTTTCCATAATGCACCTACATCTGTGAGACCTTTTCTAAATTCTATATCTGTTTAATGTTACAAGTGGTGCCATTCCAGAGAAAAAACAAAACAACTTTTTCTTAATAAGAAACTAAACTTGAATGTAACTTACTGTATCTGGAAGGAGAAAAAATAGTTTTTTACGTCAGTGTTGCAATGACTTTAAAAGCTGGCATCATGCAGTAAAAACCTAGAGCTAAATACATCATCATCCATCTAAACTGTATGCTGATGAATTTTATGGATTCATAGAATCCTAGAATAGCTTGGATTGGAAGGGTCCCTTAAAGGTCATCGTATCCAATCCTGGTGGATTGGGCAGGGCTATTCAGAACCTCTCCAATCCTACCTCAAATGTTTCCAGAGATGGGGCATCTACAACATCTCTGAGCAACATGCTGCAGTATTTTACCATGCCCATGGCAAGAAAAGTTCAGTCTTCTCTCATCTGAATCTACCCTATTTTGGTTTAAAAACATCACCTCTTGTCCTGCTGCAACAGGCCCTTCCAAAAGGTTTGTACAGGAAGGCTGCTGGAAGGTCACCCTGAGCTCTTTTCTTCTCCATGGTGAACAATCTCAACTTTCTCAGCCTCTTCTTATAGGAGAGCTGCTGCAGACCTCGGGTAATCTACTTTTGTAGCCTCCTCTGGGCTGGCTCCAGCAGGTCCATGTCTTTCAAATGCTGAGGACTCCAGACCTGGTGGGGCCAGAGGTAGTTGATCATGGCTTCAAAGCTTAAAACTTAAGGTGAGGAGAATTTCTTCAATTTCTATCCTTTTTATGCAGGACTAAAGAAAAATGACTAGTGAGCTGTGCTGGTGCTATAAATGCAAGATTTTAGAACACTTCCTCATTCAAGTACCACATTATTTTCCCTTTTTCCTGCCCTTATCTTCCCTCAGCTACCATTGATGTGGTATATAGCTTGGAGGAGAACCAGATAGTCACTGGCTGCTTTCAACTCAGTCCTTCATGTTAACTTGGGCTAAGTTTTCTCCTATATCTCCTGTATGAGATATGTAAACATAGCTCACAGAAATCTGATATTGTATCACAGGCTTTGTGGCTTTTCTACTCTTTTTTTCTTCAGCTACAATTGCTTGAAACTAAATTCTTTGTTTATGTCTTCTTCATTTATCAAGTTATATTTATTTCCATGTATACTACTGAGTTTTTAAACCCTTTATCTTATCTGATATCTCCCTCCTACCTACTGCCTCTTGTGGCTCTGATCAGTGCAGTCAGCTGGCTAACACTCTGGTTTGAAACTTATCTGTATCTTACCACTTACTTACTCCCTAACTTTTTTCATGCTTCATGAAGTGGGCTAGAAAGTAGGGGAAAAAAAGAACAACAAAAAAGAAGAATTAGGTTATCTAAGTGAAACTTCTTAGAAAACATCTGTACTCTTGCTCTTGAAATCCCATCTGGACCCTGACATTGTCATGCAGAAGGGACAGTGTGGTGACAACATTAATGTTCTCTTTCAGAAAACCTTCTGAGAAATTGAATTTCTCCACTGCCTTACCAGAAATTGATATATGCTTCTTCATCTTTACTAATGAAAGAAACTGTTTTGCTATTGGATACATTCTTTTTGTTCCGTACAAAAAAGCTTTTCCCAGGGGGACTTCAGCAGAAGAAAATATTTAACTGAGGATTTACTTACTTATTAAAGCAGACTAAAACATTTCAATTGAAAAACTACTTGGCCTGAATAGCAAATAAAAATTGCTGTTTTAATGGTCTTTATTAAACACTGAGCAGTCTCTTCTACCTCTCCTTTTTTCTCGTAAAAAACCCACTGCAAGCTGGTGGCAATGCTGGTGGCAGCTTGGGAGGACATTGAATTGAACATAAATTGAATAAAATTTTATTTTGTTAAAGACTATCTGGTCTTCAGGTCCAAGATAACAAGGTAAAATACTGTGGTTTCTTTAAAATCTTTATTTTGTATGAAGACTGGCTCATACTCATATTTCTCAAACTTGATTAATAGAATGTAATCAGTGGGAACAAAATAAAAAACGGAATTGAAGACCTCACAAAGCTGAACAAATGGAAACAAACCAACTGAGTCGGATGCCTGGTTTATGTTCAATGCTGAAAGCAATCATGATAATAATTTCCATATACTGATTGTTCACCTTTCAATGAATTGTTGCAGGCAAATCCAATACTTTAAAGGAGATATATTCTGGTTAGTGAACCCCTATCTTCCTCTGACATGGAACACATTTCTATAGATTGCACTGTTGAAACCAAGTAATTGGATAATCATTTTTACCACACAAAGACTAGAAATCCCCTTAAATTAGGAAAAAAGTCCAAAGCATCTGTTTTGGGCTTTAAAGCACATATGGAAATTAAACTGTAAAAATATATAGGTGAGTGAAGAACTATCAGTGACCAATATTCCTAAATATGGTCTAAAATATTTAACTGTCAGAGGTAATAATTTACAAGCCAAGACTGTAGACATTTTCCTGATAGATCTGAGGGGCATGTTAATGGAGCACAATGAAGACAGATAGCTCCATTCTAATGCCATCGAGCAGACAGCCGCCTCATGAAATGCATCTCTGCCAGTGCCCATCAATCTCACCCTGCTGGCCGCTTGGATTAGACACAGAAAAAGTACTCCTGTGAATCTTTAAAAGGCTATTTCTGTCTTTTGGGAAGTTGTTTAACGTTGTTTTCGTTTTATGGATTTGGCTGGACTTTAATGCAGACAGGAGCCTGAAGACCTACCCTTATAAAATCCTGTGAAAATAGACAGAAACATAAATTGCATCTTTAATGGTTTACCTACTTGAGCTTGCCCTGCTTTACAGTGTGTATTATTTTATTGCTTTTGAATCTGATGTCTAACTTTATTGAAAAAAAAGAGCAACTTAACAATTTGATAAGGTTTAGATATAAATATGCAAAGTTGAACTTTATATGTCCATGTTCCTCCCATTACTACAAACAGTCTATCATTTAGAAATGCTTAAAACTCAGTGGTTTTATAGAAAAAGGTACTACGTCAGGCAATTTTAAATTGCTTTCCTTTTCAGTGGTTTCTCCTTTATTTGTAGCAGTGAGACTTCACCAAGATGCTTGCCAAGAGCTAAGTCCACTTCTCTTACTTGGAACTATGCTGAACTCAGCAGTGGTACTAAGTGCCATTAAACGTGGTGACTGCTAAGTCACAAAAATAGCTTGTTTTGTGACATTAATAGAAAAGAGGAGCCTCACAGCCTAGGAACTTTAAATAACATTCATGGATTTTTAACAAAATTTGGGCAAAATGCTAGGTTTTGCTTTATATTTAAATATCTTTAAATATGTGGATCTATTTCATCAAGTGTTTTTCATCTGCATCATTTCCAGTTTTTGGACACATTTGTACAAGTGAAGCTTTCTCCTTGTCTAATAGACAAGGAGATGTACTAGCAAATTTGTGAGCCAGGGCTAACCTAAAGTTTCATCAACATTTAAAAATACTGCTCACTAATAGAAAAGGTGCTTTGAGCATTACAGGTCAATTATTTTTCCTTATTCACAAAATGAATTCACAAAGGACTCCATAAGGTCACAAGGATATCAAGTGACTTCCCCCTGGTTAGTTTTTCAAATAACCTGTATTTACACAATCAGTTTACACTCTCAAATTCCTGGAAATTATGGAAGTTTTGTATGATAAAGCTCTCTGATTTTCTTCATTGTGAAGAGACCATGAGAGCTTGGGGTCTCCAAGCCAAAATTCTGGAAACAACGATCAGTAACAAAATTTTGGTAATGTACATGTTGAAATTTAAATGAAAATAAAACCATCTTGAACTGGACTGTGTTGTTCTGACCATGGTCATCCAAAAGCAAAATAACAATTGATAATTTTAAATTTACACATTAAGTGCTCACAGGAAACTCCCTTTCTTCAAAAAACACTGAGAATAACTTTATTCTTCAGAAAAAAAAAAGATACAAAGTCATCTCTGTTGCAGATAATTTTGATGTTCAGTTGTCACTAACTGCAAGAAAGCTGCATGAAGTTTTTTTTTATTTATTTTGCTTTAAAAGGCCATGAAGAAGATATATCAGCAATAAGTTAGGGAGATAGGAAGACAGGAAATCTTGCCTGTCATCTGGACATAGTTAACAAGTGAGATAGGCGAGCAGTTGTGGTGATTGATTCTGTGCCAAGTTCAGAGCTTGATTTTCAAAAGCACTATTAATAGTGTTCAATTTAGTGGTCATTTTGAAACATTGTAACCCCAAATTCATTCAACCTTAGCAGTTTTTTCTTATTTCTCTGAGAAGCTTGATTTACTTTATCTGTGGAGATTTTTTTTCTGCTCTGATACTATGCATTCCAGAGTTCTAGATGCGTGTATTTGTAATGTCATGATTTAATATCAGGGGCATATTTTCCAATTTGATGTGTGAGATGCAGTGTATGATTACTTCCTCATCCACCTCCATTTTCTTGTAGCTTAAGATGGTGACTGCCATTTCAGTCTGAAATCCCAGTTTATTTCTAGAGAAATGTAGTGAGATCAAGATGTAAATTGCCAGTCAGAACAAGAGCTCCTTGGAGAAAACTAGGGGAAAAAAAAAAAAAAAGGTGGTGGGTGGGAGCAGTGGGAAACCAACAATGTAGGAATCTGAAAATATCACCAATGATAGCATCAGGAGCACCAACAGAAACAAGTCCTGCAGAGACAGAAGACTGATCAGATCTGTTGGGTGGCAACCTACCTGTAATATTATCTGTATGTCTCTTGTTCACAGAATTCTAAAAATGGCAATTTGAAGGGAACTGAATTTACTCAGTCTGCACTGTCAGATCCATTTCACCCCGGAGTGTCAAAAGTACTCCTTGGTAAGGTGATACATCCTATGGAACAGAAATATAAATTAAGAGTTTGTACATTTTTAATTTTCTTTCCAAATTTAACAAGGTCCCTATTAGCATATCCTTTAATTACATGTTTAATATTAAGTAGGTGAGCAGAACCAGCAATGAAATGAAACTGGAATATTTTATCTAAGGAAGGATAACTCACATTCAGATATGGAAACAGAGGGGAAATGAATTAAGACAGGGGATCTGCATAATTTATATTACAGAAGATGAATATCAAGGGATTTGATTGCTGTTCCTAAAGACAGTCCTTCAGGTAGTGAAGCAATTTTACTTTGTGTGGGCTTCTCAGGTTTCATCATGGTTGCTGAATATCCATCTCAGCATGTTCATCACCATGCTAAACTATTTAAAGGTTAGTACATCTGCTTTGACAGGAATATTTAAGTCCCTCAAGTACCTACTAAGCTAGCTTTAGATCTGAAATTGATATTTTGAAACACTTTTTGGGAAACTGCTTATCAAGATATTTTCATGCTAGAGTCAAGGACGCATTCCTACCTATTCCATGGAGAACTGATGCAAAATCGTAGAAGTCACTGCAGAAAAGAGTTGTGGTCTTCTGGTCATCTTTAATTTTCTCTGTAATTGCGTGCACATGTGAATTAATAGCCAAAATATTTCCAGTTGTTGAGATTTTTATATGTTTATTTACCAAATGTATAATTCTTTCCTCTTTATGAATATCACAGAATTCTAATTTAAAGGACAGACCAAAGAAATTTCCCCAGTCCCTCATAATACATATACAGTGTATCATTTGAAAAGGTTCAATTTGAGGTAACAGAGGTCCCCATTTGTGCATTACTTGCATTTTGAAAATATAACCCTCCAAAGTTTTAAAATCCTTAATTTTTTTTTTTTTTTAATTGCAGTTGGTGGTGTTTTTTACCCCAGTGAGATAAATGAGGGCTTGCCTTGAAGAAATCTTTTTAGGACAGGTAGAATTTTACACTCCACAACAAGGACTGGACAAATCAACTGTATCATCCCTTATCATTGATGTAAAAAACAATTTTTTTCTCTGGATTGAGATCTTTGACTTCAAATCGTATACAAATAAATGGTGACACTGGTCTTTATAGGACTAAAATCAACACTTAACCTGAACAACGGAGCACTTTTACTGATATTCAGGGATTCTACAGCTATATTTTACCTGTTAATATCTGTGTAAAATCTCCAGATCAGGTTATTAGTAGGTCAGGTCCTGCCTGTGTAAAAAGTATTTTTCCCTCTTTTTTATAGCCCCCTTAAAGTACTGAAAGCATGCAATGAGTTCTCCCCAAAGTCTTTTCTTTTCCAGGTTGAACAACCCCAATTCTCTCAGCCTTTTGTCACAGCAGAGGTGCTTTGATCACCTTGGAAGGTGCGGGCTGGATGCAGCACTGCAGGGGAAGGGAGGAATTTTATGGGAGCAGAGTAGAGGTGAAGCATCACCTCCTTGGATTTCCTGACCACTCCTCTTTCAACTCAGACCATCTTCTAGCAGGCAGTCTTTGAAAAGGCGTTGGTGGTTGATGGTTCAATATTTAAAGCATGCATACACAACAGAACATGGATATTCACTGGGAGCCAAATCAGAACCCAAGCTAAATGACCAAGCCAAGGCAAGCTATACCAACTTGGTGTATGTTGGTGTGTGTTTTAACAGAAAGAGTTGAGGTATCAGCAACTAGATAAAATAAAGTGTGTTGCCACATTTTTCATTCAGCAACTGAACCTGGGCTGAATATGAATTTATTTCATTAGAAAAAGAAGCACTCTTTAAAAAATACAATTAGTACTGTGAAAGTTAAAAGTGCATCTGAAAATTTAAGTCTGTAATACAGGAAATAACACCAGATATTTCTAAAATGGCAGAAATAGGAATACTACAACAGAGTTCCATCTGTCTCTTCATCTAAGCATCTGTTTCACAACTTAGTTTTCTGATATTAGTCAAGTATAATTGTAATTGCAATTGTCATCAGGAAACTGATAGGTGGGATCCCACAGGAAGCAGCTCTGAAGTGCAAAAATACTCAGGAAAACTGGCAGCTTTTTAAAGACTGCATGCTCCAGTTACAATAGCAGCTCATCTCAATAGGCAGTAAAATAAGGAGCTATATCAGGCTTGGCGAAGCACGCAACTGAAGTCAGAGATCCAATGTAAAAAGGCAGAAGGAGAAATAAGTAAAAATGAGGAATTTAGGAATGATGCCTGATTTTGTAGCTGCAGACACATATAAGTCTGCCTTTGCCTTAATCTTCTAAGGCAAAGGGTCCACTCCGCCTAGAAGGATGATTGGGGTAGGAGGAGAACAACTTGGGGTGGATGAGGATCAAGCCAAGAACTGCTTTTGAGAACTCACAGAATCATAGAAGAGTTTGAATTGGAAGAGACCTTAAAGCTCATCTCCAGTTCCAACACCTCTGCCGTGGGCAGGAACACCTTCCACTTGACCAGGCTGCTCAGAGCCTCATCCACCCTGGCCTTGGAACTCAGACTCAATCCACAGAAGTCCATACAAATTACCAGAATTCACTCAAGCCAAAAGGCCAATGGCCTTGCCTCTCTTATCATCTTTGATAGGTTAGAAACCAGAGATGACAGGAAAAGAGCAAAGGACTAGAGCAAGGCATATCTTGTACATTTTCCACAAAGTCCAAAATGACCCAGTGAAATGCATCCTGGTCAGCTTCACATCCATCCCTGAGAAAAAACACTGAGGGAATTGCCTTGGAGAATATTTCTTACCACATGTAGAAAGTACTGGGTGGCAACAATCAATAAGGATTGACCCAGGAAAAAAATCTTTCCTGAACAACATGGTTGCTTTCTGGGATATGATGACTGGATTTGTGGATGAGGGGGGAGTGCAATGAATATTATTTACTGTGATTTTTCAAAACATTTGAGACTATCTCTTGTGATATCCTTGTATTAAATTAAGAGATTACAGGCTTGATGCACTCATAAACTTTGCCCATAGGTAAAGGAACAACTTGGACAATTAATGGATAGTGACTCATACTCTTCTGGAAGCCAGTAAAAAGTGCAATATTGCAAGGTCTCAGTTATCATCTGTCTTGTATATGATCATTATCTGGAAGAGGTGACAGAATGCTTGCTTGCCAAATTTGTGTAAGTTGAAACAAGAGAGGCTCAGGCTAGACAGAATGAAAATCTTTTTTCTCTGTGAGGACAGGCAAGTAGTGGAGCAGATTGCCCAATTAGGTTGTGCAGTATCTATTCTTGAAGGTTTTCAAGACCAAACAAGGTCTTGAGAAGGCCTGAGCAACCAGGTGTGATCCTAAAGCTGATCCCGCAGGAGTTTAAACTGGAGATTTCTCAAGGTCCCTTCCAACCCAAATTATTCTGTGACCCCATGATCATAAACACTGGTTTATACTGGTGTCTGGAGAAGACATCACCACATGCTTGATTCTAAATCTATCAATATTAATGACACTTCACCTAGATTTTAATGGTCTTTAAAGTTATATTTTAACCCAGTAGCTGAAGTATGGGGTTTATTATTGAACTAGTTCAACAAAACTAACTGGAAAAATATGTGGATAAAGCATTGAATTAATTAAGAAATGGTTCAAGCCTGCTTCAGGAGGCAGATACGAGATAACTAACCAGTAGAACACAGCATAATATAGGCAAGCTAGACCAGGAAGTTCTAAGCAGCACTAAACAACCCATACTCAGCTAAGTTACCAGCATTGTGAATTTTGAACCTCTGCCAGCCAGGTCACTGGGAACGTGCTTCATATCAGCAATAGTCCCTCTTTCCCCAAAAGGTTTTTATTTTGTGTGCTCTGCTCTTTTCTGAAGAGCAAAGAAGGCTTAGGTGAGAGAACTGATGATACAGTGAAGAGCTGGTACAAAGGCACCCGACTGTCTTTTTTAAGAAGCTTATCCAGTTTTCAATAACTCACTCAGAATTTGGTCAATAAACACACTTCACACAAAACTGAATTTTGCCCGTATTATTTGAAACACTCTGTTGATTTTTCCCCACACAGATAGTACCAATAATGCCTTCTACTGACTTATCTCTTACTTTTGCTGAGCACAGGCTTTGAGAATATTGTGCCTGTTCCTGTACAGTGATGGGTTGACACTGCATGTGGCTTGACTGAAACCTTTGACACTCTTCACCAGCTGTTTGAAAGAAAGCTGGACTGAACTGTTTGCTGAAAGGAATTATATGTAATGAACAGAGATGTAGGCACTCTTCAGAGCATGTAATTTATATTCAAATGTGGTTCTGTTTTTTATGTATTAATTGCATAAAGCAAGGTACTGATGGTATTCTTTAAAATATTTTGAAAGTTTCATATGATATATTGTTTCTTACTAAATCACCCCATGACCATAGTGTTGGAAACTAATATATTTTATTTAAATATACTTAAATTGAATGCTTCCTCTTTATTAACTAATATACCCACTACATTGTGCTTTGCTGAACACTTTATTTTCAAAACATTTAAATAGGATACATTTAATCTCTTTTTAGAGTTAACATGTAAAATTATTTTTAGGGTTCTTATTCAGTTGATTTTTATTTTCCACAGAAGTTGAGTGTTATGGACTGTATCCTTAAGAAAATGCATCTCCTCTCCTCTCCTCTCCTCTCCTCTCCTCTCCTCTCCTCTCCTCTCCTCTCCTCTCCTCTCCTCTCCTCTCCTCTCCTCTCCTCTCCTCTCCTCTCCTCTCCTCTCCTCTCCTCTCCTCCCTTCCCTTCCCTTCCCTTCCCTTCCCTTCCCTTCCCTTCCCTTCCCTTCCCTTCCCTTCCCTTCCCTTCCCTTCCCTTCCCTTCCCTTCCCTTCCCTTCCCTTCCCTTCCCTTCCCTTCCCTTCCCTTCCCTTCCCTTCCCTTCCCTTCCCTTCCCTTCCCTTCCCTTCCCTTCCCTTCCCTGCCCTGCCCTGCCCTGCCCTGCCCTGCCCTGCCCCGCCCTTCTCTTTTGCCCTTCCCTTTTCCCCTTCCATTTTCTTTCAGTTTAATTTTCTTTCTTTTCTTATTTCATTTATTTTCTTTTCTTCTTAGTCTCATTTCTTTTTCTATAAAAACCTCTAAGAAAAATCCCAAAGAGCTTAAGTAACTATTAAGTAACTATTTTTAGACTTTAAACCACAAATCACTTATTGTAAAAATATAAATGTGTACAAACGTTTAAAAATAGCAGGAATTATAGGAGATAACTTTTTTTTATTGTGTCTGAGTCTTTAGCACTGTTCAATAGCGTAATTTGATAAATATTTGCAAAACCATGCTCACAATTTCCTAAGAGTTCTAAAGGAATCTGAAAGTTTCAGATATTGGGTTCTTTTAGCTCTAAGTGGTTATTTTCACTTTTTGCCAGTGTCCAAGCGTCTCACTTGATTCTGCCCCACCCTTTGACTTGCGAACTATATGAATTCCACATCAAACTTGTCAGGTAAAGCAGAGCCACTGCAAAAACTGTAGGGCAAGGGCCGAAGCAGAGTGCACTTCTGAATAAACAAAATTCATATTTCTGAAGGCTTCCTGTACAGTGCAGAAAAATACTCTGAGAAATGAATCTGCAATCCAAAATAGACACTTGTTCTTAGCACTTAGCTGTGTTTCTCATGCTATGAACTACTTGATTTGTTTCCATGGGCACAGCAAGTAATTGTCTTTTTAAAGAGGAAAAAACCTTTTTCTTGTCTTTTTTTTGCTTTCTACCTCCTGGCATTGAGAGCTTTATTTTTCTGTTGTTGATGGCAAACAAGGAGTAAGATAATCCTTTATTATATATGTGCGTGTATGTAAAGGTCTGTTTATACAATATCCATTTTAATTAAAAATTTGTAGATGGGTTTGACATTCGATTCAATTGACTTAATGATCCTTTGCTGACTATGGACTTTTCAGGAAATATACTTCCCTTTTAGCTACATCTGATGTGGTTAAGGAACAAGCAAAATTATGATCTGCTCAGCATGGAAATCATGCTGATGGTGGTTGATCAGACTGAATCATCTTGCAGAGAAACTAAGGACAGACTCAAATCATTGAATGACTGAAAAATATGAAGAACATGTAAAAAAATACTATTGAATAAAAAAAAAAAGAAAAGAAAAAGGAATTGACTATATGGGAATCAAATATTCAAAATTAACATTGCAGTTAGAGAGCACAGTTGCAAAATTATCAAGGCTTTTAAATTAAAAAAAAAAAATCTTAACTTTTAAATGAAAACAGACATTCGAAAGTATTATCTAGATTTTACCATCAAAAAGGAGGAGGTCATGTGGAATACTCAGTGATATTCAAAGGAGCCCAAAGATAGCCCAGGTTGCCTAGTGTCAGAGTTAATTGCAGATGTCCAGACTTAGAGGATTCAGTTGTATTAGTGGGAACCATCTCTTAGCACAACTTAGATTAAGCGGGTTTAACAGTTGTGTGATGTATTGTAGCACCATACTGAAAGCAGCTTCTCTAAAACTGTCCTCTGGAAGCAGTCAATGTGCCTTTTTTATGTACAGTTCATTTAAGATATTGCATTTATAGAAGACAAGAAAGCTCATACTTCCATGCACAAAGATGAATGACAGATTTTAATGAGATTTTTGCAAGACCATGAGCCTGTAAAAGAAGAGTACAGATTCCTTGTGCTCCAGCTGAAGTTCTATAAAAACAGAGCCATAGTTTTCCCCATTGAAATTCTTAACAAGAAGTGGGAGATGAAAATATGGTGATGTGACAGAAATGAAGCACCAATAAATTATGAAAATATGCGATTGCTTTTATTCAGGCATGCACAATAACGTTTTTGTCTCTCCTACATCCAGAAGAAACTTATTTATTCAATATTTATGCCATACTTAGGCCTGATTCAAGAGTCAGTGTTACCTGACTACAAAAGGAGGAACACAATATTTTACCAAACTTAGAAAAAAATAAAGTTGAATATCAAGAAGTAATAGAAGTCAGTGTGAGGTGTGGACACTTTTAGACCTCATGACTGAAGAGAAGGAGTGATTTCTTACTGTCTTCTCCAAAATAAAACACTTCCAATGCTAGTATGACTTCATATGGAGAAAGGCAAAACTCATGATAACTTGTTAATGTAAAAGTGTGTATCTGGTAAACACTGCACTTAGTTCAAAAATTAAAGGTATAGGTGCTGGGTTGCAAAATAATTATGAGAAAGAATAATGACAAAACTATTTCTTTTGGAGGGCTACTGCAGCTGCCAGTCATTTTAGAAGCAATTATAAAGTGATTTTTTATAAAGCAAAGAAAAACAATTAAAAATCAAATAATTTCTTGTGTAAACTATAAAACTAAGGAAAACTGAACACTAAAACTGCAAATGTAAAGTGGAAAAGAAAAATACAGTGGCATTGAAGGCAGCAAAGATGAGACAACATCCTCTATGTACTTAAAGCTACAGTGATCCCTTCTCCTCACTACCTGTGAATCCCATGATCAAAAATTCTCTTATGTTTTCATTTATGATCTGCTGCATGCCCCAAGTTCTAGCCCAAAATACTCAAACCAGCTCACATTATCCTTCATGTATCCTTCATGTTCCTGCAAGGTGAACATGTGTTTAAAAGAACTCAACAAAAAATCCCGCAGGTTTCCATCCTGGTTTAAATATAGCTGGTGCTGGTCTCAGTCTGGGGTTTCTTCAAGTAGTTTCAGCGTACAAGAAGTTTTAGAAGTAAAGACTGGTCAGTGCTGGTTTTCTACTCAAGTCCAAATTTTATACGTATGTAACCATGAGAACACGAGAACAATTCAGTATCAGACAAACTCGCCAAGTTCCATGCTGGTTAGGAATCAAGTTCAATATTTTCAGATTATTTAAACACACACAGGTTACATAAATGAGGTAACAGTGACCAACAAATAGCTGAGACTTTCTTTTTTTTCTTTTTTTTTAAATAATAATGATTTAAGTACAGTAATTTCACGAATACAAACCGCACCAATTTGACCAAAATTTTGGTGGAAACCCGGACGTGCGGCCAATATTCCGGGGCGGCTAATACATTAACAAAATTCTAAAAGCTGCCAACACGGAAGTGAGAGCCCGCGGCAGCCCCAAGCCAAGCTGGAGCCCGGCCGGCTCCGGCAGAGGTGGGAAAGCCGGGCAGAGGCGGGGCCAGCAGTGTTGGGGGCGGGCGGCAGAGCCTGAGCCAGCAGGGCGGGGCAGGGAGGGCGGCAGAGCCCGGGCCAGCATGGTGGGGAAGCCCGGGAGAACTGGGGCTAGCAGTGCAGGGGAGCCCGACTGCATAGGGGAAGATAGCAGAAGCAGGAAGCCCGGCGGCGGGGAAAAGCCCCCTAGAAGCAGGGCTGGCAGTGCACGGGAGCCACATTGCATAGGATAGGATAGTAGAAGCAGGAAGCCCGGCGGCGCGGGGCTGCCCGGCGGCAGGGAAAAGCCCCCTAGAAGCAGGGCTGGCAGTGCACGGGAGCCACATTGCATAGGATAGGATAGTAGAAGCAGGAAGCCCGGCGGCGCGGGGCTGCCCGGCGGCAGGGAAAAGCCCCCTAGAAGCAGGGCTGGCAGTGCACGGGAGCCACATTGCATAGGATAGGATAGTAGAAGCAGGAAGCCCGGCGGCGCGGGGCTGCCCGGCGGCAGGGAAAAGCCCCCTAGAAGCAGGGCTGGCAGTGCACGGGAGCCCAGGGGAACCAGGGCTAGCAGCGTGGGGGAGCCCGGCGGTGCGGCGGCCAGCAGTGCCGACCAGGGCGAGCCAACATGGCAGCGGCGGTGCAGACGGGAGCGGGGAGCCAGGGAGTCTGGCAGCGGCGGCGGCAGCAGCACCGCCCGCAGGGCAAGCAAACGCAGCAGTGGCAGTGCAGACGGGAGCAGGGAGCCTGGCGGCGGCGGCGGCAGCAACACCGCCCAGCCGGCCCAGCCAAGCCGTAGCGCCGAGCCGGGCCATGTAGTGCACAATTTGGACAAAAATGTAAAAAAAACCAAACCCAGTTCCCTGCAAGTATAGGAAAAGCATCTTAAATCCAGATTTACAAGGTTAAAGCCCAGTTTAGGTATCAGTGAATATAGGTTTTATTGAAAATAAAAAAAAATAGGCAGTTAGAAACATATCTATAATTTATATATATATGTATGCATATATACATATATACATATGGTTCCAGAGAAATGAAAATATTATAATAGTTATTTTTTTGGTTTTGTCGTATGAAAATATCTGAATTTTTTGGATAGTTAAGGACATAGTTGTTAAAATACAAAATAAAATATTTACAAGAAAAAATGTGATTTTATTTTTATAGATAATTTTAGTTTTTTCCCCAATCTATTTCAAATATTATTAAAGTTCCTTATTTAACAATAGTACCATAATAATCAAGACATTTAGGTGGTCAGACAGGTACCAGAAATAGCTAAGAAGTTGGATAAAAATGTTTTTTAAAGAATGTGCCCCTGTTTCCTTCAGTCCCAGAAAAATATTAACAAAAAAAACAAAATTCTGAAAATAGCTAACACAAGTTCAGCAAATTCATTAATCTGATAAAAATAGGATGCAACCATAAAATATATTGTAATTAATAATCAAATCACTGCAGTAGTTCTTGTTTTTCACAAGAATTTTACAAGTGTCATTTTATGCTTACATAACCAATACAGAAAACAAGACATTAAAAAAAAAATACTGGGTCAATCACCCAGGGTGCTTGGAAAGTTGTGAAAATTTGAAATATATACTTAAAGGCGAGCTTCAATAAAGATAGAGACAAACCTTTTGGCAGGGCCTGTGACAATAAAATAAGGGATAAATGGTTTTAAACTAAAAGAGGTCTGATTTAGATTAGATATAAAGATGAAGAATTTTTCCAGCGAGGACAATGAAACACTAAAGCAGGTCACTTGGAGAGGTGTAGAGTTCCATTCTTGGAAACATTCAAAGTCAGGTTTGATGGGGCTTTGAGCTGAAGATGTCCCTGGTCATTGCAGAGGGGGGTACACTGAATGACCTTTAAAGTTTCCTTCCAACCCAAACTATTCTGATTCCATGATTCTATGCTTATTTTGGCAATGGCAGTTTGAGGGCCCGGTGGAATAGAAAAAATAGCTTTATCAACAGACATTCCCATCTGTTACTAGCTCAGCACACATGTGTAGTTAGATATGCATTGAAATCTCACAGTTTTGCGATTTTTTCCTTTTTAAAATTAATGTGGAATTAATATTTTAGGAAAATATACTCTCTTGGTGCAGCAATGAAAGGATCTTTTGGAAGAAAGTGTCTTGTTTCTAGAGAAACAAAAAAATAAGTCCTCCCCAAGAGTAAAAAGTTTTGATTTTCAAATTATAATATATACCCAAAAGATTAGGAACATATTAACATTCTCAAGCTATGACATTTTTCAAAATACAAAGCATTTTACAATAAATTAATAATTAGAGAAGTAACTTATTCACTTGTGTTTAAATTAATCACTTTACCTTTCATAAGCTCATTAGGTTTCAATTCTACATTAATCATGATTAGCATTTTGTATTTTTGTTTTGATTGCATAGAAAACATTTTTAACCATAACTAAGTAATAATTAATTAACGCTTATAAATTTCTAGGTGTGCAAACGAAATTGAGCAGTTGCATATTCCTGTTACATTCATGTTTGGCTTTAAACATGATTGATTTTGGAGTATTATTAAATTTACACCTTTTACTCTCATTTGAATGTAATGTTTCTAGAAGAAATTCCATATTTGCAAGACCTTGGAATTGCAATGGAAATAGGTGAATTAGAGAATCCTGGGTCTAGTGAGAAATTTGATATTAGAAAATAGAATTTCTGTGGAGACTACAATGAGTTTCATCTTGATGTTTTCCATTGAGTACTCTTAAGTAACATTTCTATTTCAGAAAAAAAATATATGGAAACATGTTCTCCAGTTTTGTTAAAACAGTATGTGCAAGGAAAGAAAAGGACAGGGAGAGTCAAGAAGAAAAGCACACAAGATTTGGGGTGATATTGTCCAATGAAAGAGGTAAATATTTAAAGAAAGAGGAGCAGCCGCGTCGCCGCTGCGTTAACGTAGTCGCCCTGCTGGCGGGCCAGGCACTGCCGCCGCTGGCAGGCATGCCGGCTGCCTCGCCGCTGCGTTCACGTACTCGCCCTGCCGGCGGGCCAGCCGCTGCCGCCACTGCCAGGCTCGCCGGCCGCCCACTCCCGTCTGCACCGCCGCCGCGTTTCCTCGCCCTGGCCGGCACTGCAGGCCCCCGCACCGCCGGGCACCCCCACGCTGCTGGCCCCGATTCTGCTGGGCTTCCCCCGTTGCCAGGCAGCCCCACCCGCCGGCCTTCCTGCTTCTGCCATGCTCCCCTGCACTGCTAGCCCCAGTTCTCCCGGGCTCCCCCGCCCTGCTGGCCCGGGCTCTGCCAGGCTTTCCCACCTCAGCCGGGGCCGGCCGGGCTCCAGCTTGGCTTGGGGCTGCCGCGGGCTCTCACTTCCATGTTGGCAGCTTTTAGAATTTTGTTAATGTATTAGCCGCCCCGGAATATTGGCCGCACTTGGTATGAAATGTAAGTTTATAGATACAAGGCATGGTCTGATATTTTGCATATTTAAAAATATTAGGTTTTTTTTTCTCAGTTAATAAGCTATTGCTGTTTAATTTTTTATTTTTTTTTTTTTAATTTCTGGAAAACAACATCTGCATATTGCAATTTTAGAACAATGTGCTATGATTTTAAAAAATTATTAGATTATTCTGTCATTAGTGGAAAGAACTAAGAGTACAAGCAGAGACAGGAATTTACAGGGAATGGCTTTAAAGTATATTTTAAATCAAACTAGTTCTAAAGAGATTCTGATTTAAAGGGGGGAAAAAAAAGTTTTCTACTAATTTTCTTTCTTTCATAGTTTTACTTCAACACTTTGAACATATTTTACTTTTCAAGAGAAAACATATTATTCGAAAACAGGTGATTGGAGGAAAACCATAAACCTGCCTTTTTCTGTATCTGATTCATCACAAGCAAAATATGGATGAGAAAGGAAAGGACACAAGATATAAATGAACAGCATTATCCAATGAAATGGTAAAGATCCACTTAAAACTCTAATGTTTCTTGTAGTAACACAACTTGAAATATCTATAATATATTAGTCTCTACATTGTGATACTCACAATGGACAAATTGGTCCTTAAGGAGATCGTGTTCCATGTGAACTATACCTTGTTTGAACATTTTAAAGAACAGGGTCTTAATCATGTAACATCTGACTTTTTGCAGTATCATAAAGATGCTCAGATGGAGAAATGGAAGGAAAGATTTCCATGTTTGATTTCCTGACACCAGAACAGTCTGAGAAACTTGTCTATCTGGCATTTAAACTTGACCACTTCCCTCATAATTTTGTATTTATGACCTAAAGATATGTTTGACATCTTGGTGAAACAATTTACTTAACCACAGCATTGTGAAGCAATGCTTAACCACCAAATACAGAATGCATCATCTTACTGACATTTATATCAACATACAGGAAAACAAATGCTCCTTTTAAGAAAAAAAAATACTATACATGCCAAAGTCTTAAAATATTAAATCTCTGATAGATGATTTCTAATTCCAGCCCCCAAAACCTGAAATACCATACTGAAAAATACGAATTTAACTTTCTAGTCTTGGTCCTAAACAGGCAAGAAATATATTCGTTGTTATTTTATCTTTTCCCTGCCATGAATATCTATCTGAAGCTATCTTCAAATTCTTTAGGAAATGATGGGGAAAAAAAGAAATTTATTTGGGTTGAATAATCTGTCACGGTGGAGAAAGACATTTAACAAATTATATCAGCCTCCTTGCGCAGGGAATTTACTGGATATAAGCCCTCTCATTAAGTTTTTGGCAGTAGACTTGCAATGCTATGAAGATGTTTTCCTCACAAAATCTCATAGTTCTGATTGGGCTGAAAAATAAACTCAAAAATTGACAATTATGTCATCAGATTTTTGTGATCTGGATTAATTTCATGACTTCAGCAATTAATTTCTGAGTCTGTTTAATAACCACTTAATAAAAGCACTAGCAACAATAGAAAAAATCTACTACACTTATGAGTTTACATTTAATTACTTTGTTCTTAATTTTGTGTTTGGTTTTGTTGGTTTGTTGAGGGGGTTTTTAATAATAAAGTTAAAAGCCCCATTCATATGGGAAAGATGAAAAAGAACAATCTTTGCCAGGCAACTTGGCAAGAACAAGCAATTTTGGAGGAGGAGGAACAGGAGGAAGGTTCAACAATAAGAAAATCAACCGTGATGATTTTTACTGACAAGGATTTTTACTTGCATTATTTTAGTGGTAACTTCAATTTTGTGTTATAAATATGTTGTATAGTAATTAAAGAGAAACATGCATATTCAATTTTAATTATTTAGAAGTAAATTCCTTAAACAAACTTAAAACACTCGTTCATGACAACTGTCTGTGAATTTTAAAGGTGAAAATGAATGTAATTTGGAAAAATAAACAGTGCCCTTATACTTGTAAATGAATAATCTTCTAAAGTCCTAGAGTTGTAAAAGAATATCTCTTGTTAAAAAATAAATAGATAAATAAATATATAAGATAAGATTAAGCTACTATAAACTTTTTGCTGTTGTTGATTTGTTGTTATTTAATCCTGGTAGGCAGCTAAGCCCCACACAGACACTCACAGGATGGAGGAGAAATTTGAAGCATAAAAGACCTGTGGGTTGAGATAAAGGCAGCTTAATAAGTAAAGCTAAAGTTACCCACACAAACAAAGCAAAATAAGAAAATCATTTGCTCTTTCCTGTTGGCAGGGAGGTGTTCAGCCATGTCCAGGAAAGCAAAACTTCATCACACCTAGCAGTCACTTGGAAGACAAATGCTGTAACTTACAGTGTTCCCCCATTTCCAACCTTTTCCCCAGTTCTGTATGCTGAACATGATTCCACATGGTCTGGGACATCCTTTTGGTCAGCTGGGGTCAACTCTCCTGGATATGCCCTCTCACAAGTTCTTGCCTACCCCCAGCATGAAAAACAAAGAAAGCATGAGTGATGCTCAGCACTGCTCAGCAATGGTTAAAACATTCTTGTGTTTTCACCAGTCTTTTCCACAAATTCGAAACACAGCCCTGTGAAAGCTACTATGAAGAAAATTAACTCTACCCCACTCCAAGTCAGAGAGAGATTTCATAGTAAATAAAGTGCTATTTCTTTCATTATATCCATGATTATAACCTTGATGTTATCATTACAAACATGAATAATTGCACATATAATGAGTATGCCTTGTACTAAGCTACTTAGAGCAATAGTTATTTGCATACTGAGCCATTTAAGAGCCACAAAATATTCCAAAATTAGTTCTGTAACACTGTCATACCATAAAAATATTATCAGATTTAATATGTAATATAATCCAGCACAACATTTTCCTGATCCAATGCATTAGTTTTTATCGCAGATGTTTCTTCCTTTTATTTCGTCTTCTATCTATTTTATATGTAATGTTAACATGGTAGAAATAAGTGACACAATCTTTTTTAGGCACATCCTCAAAGTCTTGCCATTGACCTGTAGATTTCTAGGTAAAGCCATGGTTATTTAAATTTCTTAAAGGGCATTTGTGTCCCCTTTTTCTTATGTTCACTTGCATATTGTTACTTCTTTTTTTCTGCTGTTCTTCACATTTCTCTCTTAGCTTTGATGTCATTCAAAAAAACCCCAAACAAAAACCCATAAAATATTTGGCTAGAGAGGCCTCTTCAAGAAATCCATTTGCTACCAGGTGCAACTCTTTCTGTTCATTGAAAAAAGTAAAGCCATTGCAATGTGCTCTTTTTTGGTTTCAATTTTTAGTGTGTAAGAAAGAATAATAGTAACAAACAAAAAATCCAACCCCTCTTCATACTTTGAGACACAAGACCAAACCCTCCATCCTATATGGTTAGTTGCATTAGAATTGAAAGTAGATACAGTATTTTATTGCTGTTCATAACTTCAAGCTGTTAAGTGGTGTATGCTGGAGTGTTTAGTGAAGAGAAAAATCTTGTGTGGAGCCATGAAAGAAGAGACAGAAGGATTAGTAATCCTAATGTCACCAAGACCATGAGAAGCACCTTGTGCCAACAGGGATCCTTTTAATACATAACTTTTACAATGCTTTCTGTTGTCATCTTGGCCAAACCCCACCCTGGCATCCCAGCAACAGAAAGTCAAGGTCGTACTTATGCCATGGCCACCCAAAGCAGTTCTGAAGGAACAGGAGAGACCTGCATATCTTTTGCCATCCCTTGAAAAATTCCAGTAGAATACAGCTGTCTTCTACATGTCCTCACTGGAACAGGACTCTTTCTATCTGCCTAATATAGGCTTGCCAAGACTGTATTGAGTGTAAACAGGGTAGGCCACAAGGGAAGACTGAAATTTATTCATATGCACCAACAGCAAGCAAGAAAGAATAATGAGAACCACAGGAACTCTTAACATAATTACATAACGTCCAGCAGAGCCAGCAAAATATGAAAACTAATTTCAGAAAAAAAAACTATAAACCTTAATATGATCTTACAAAAACCTAGGAAACAAAGTAATTCCTCACTTCCATGATTTTCATTAGAGAAGTAATACTTCAGAACAATTAAATTCTAAGATGTTTATCTAGAGCTCATTACTTCAGGTGTTTCAGTCCAGATGCTTAAAAGAAAGCTTCTACAGGCAAGATAGGTAAGGGACATGTGATTCTGTTGACAGCTAAAGGAGCATTCTCCAGTCTGGAACTCCTGCCAGGATGAAGGGGTTGAAGAGGAAAAGAGACACCATAGTTTAGACTGTAGATACACTATTTCTGTTTTCTGAAATACACATCTCTCCACATATATCCTAATTACAGATCAAAATACACTAAAATGTATCCTGACCTGCACCCAGAGCCCCGTGGGCAGCAGGGCAGGGAGGGGATTCTGCCCCTCTGCCCCCTCTGCTCAGACCCCACCTGCAGGGCTGCATCCAGCTCTGGGCTCCAGCACAGCAAGGACAGGGAGCTGCTGGAGCCAGCCCAGAGGAGGCACCAAGGGATCAGAGGGATGGAGCAGCTCTGCTGGGAGGAAAGGATGGGAGAGCTGGGATTGTTCAGCCCGGAACAGAGAAGGCTTTGGGATGAGCTTATTGCAGCCTTCCAGTACCTGAAGTGAGCCCACAGGAAAGATGGAGAGAGAACATTTACGAGGTCTGGAGTGACAGGGCAAAGAGGAATGACTTCAAACTCATAGCAGGTTTTGCTTAGAAAGAATTTTTTCCCTGTATTGGTGGTAGAGCACTGGCACAGGTTGCCCAAAGAAGTTGCCCCATCCCTGGAAGTGTTCATGGCCAGGTTGGATGTAGTTCACTCAGCAATCTGGTCCAGTGGAAGGTGTCCCTGCCCATGGCAGAGGAGTTGAAATCAGACGATCTTTAAGGTCCCTTCCAACCCAGGCCATTTTGTGATTCCATGGTTTAGTAAACAGAGTTTAACCACAGAGGTGATCAGGCACAGGGCTCGTTCAAAGCAATGTACACCCAGCAGCTTGTTCACTTGTCACTGTCTCTGTCTGTCCCTCATTTTCTTCATAAGTTTGCTCTTCCCCTACCCACCTCGATCCCTTGTTTTCTCAGACTCTGTCTTGTGCCAAAGAAATAAGGGACCTGCTGGACCTCATTCTGCATCAACTGTACCTGCACTTTGTTACTTTCAAACCACCAAGGGTAGCAACAGCCCTCAGTAACCCCAGGAGCAAGAAGGGGCTGGACCAGGGCTGGGACCAGACCCTGCTGATTAGCCCAGGGCTGAGGTGCTCTGGATCATGGGCAGGAGGAGTCAGCGAGGCTGTGAGGAAAAGGCAGAGCTGGCTGCATCCGTCAGCAGGATCCCTCCTGCCATAACACCTGTGGAGTTTCAATACTGGGTGCAGAGAACAGCTACTGAACCAAAACATCCATTTTCCAAGGTTTAAAATATTTCTATTGAATTTTCATACTGAAACATAGCAAAACATTGGAAATTTTTAAATGGCCTGTAAAGCTTTAAATTTTTGAAATGGCAATAAAATTATCACTTCCATTTGTGAGCTGGATTAATAGCGCACACACACATACGCACGCACAAAAAGACTTAAAAAGTCATAAGGGAAAACAACATAAACCTTATTTTGATAACAAAAGAATACCTAATATAATCTCTCCTCATAAAGCTATCCCCTCTGGTCTGTATGAAATGGAGAAATAATTCAAATAGCAGCATGGTATTCACACACCCTAAAACGTATTCAAATATTAAATTGATTCATAAATATGACTGCAAGAGAGGTCCAAGGTCTGGAAAATCTACCTGCTGTGAAAAATTGGGATAGAACAGTCAATTGTATTTCTGCAATAGCACTTCATGAAACAATTCTTATGGTACTCTGAAACTAGACACATTTAGAACTACACAGATTTTTGGGAACAAAAGAAGGTGTTTACAAAGGTACCAAAAAGTGCACACACACAAAATACGGAACACTTAATTGAAAAATAGTAATATAAGTAATTATTTAAAATTAATGTTCATTTCAAAAAAGAAGGGAAGGGAAGGGAAGGGAAGGGAAGGGAAGGGAAGGGAAGGGAAGGGAAGGGAAGGGAAGGGAAGGGAAGGGAAGGGAAGGGAAGGGAAGGGAAGGGAAGGGAAGGGAAGGGA
This sequence comes from Catharus ustulatus, assembly GCF_009819885.2. Classification (NCBI taxonomy): domain Eukaryota; kingdom Metazoa; phylum Chordata; class Aves; order Passeriformes; family Turdidae; genus Catharus; species Catharus ustulatus. The sequence goes on along the minus strand of NC_046222.1, from coordinate 12,932,859 downwards.
AGGGAAGGGAAGGGAAGGGAAGGGAAAATAGAACCTCTAACAGTTGGATCCTCATTACCATCATGGCAATTAATCTGAAAGCCTGGAGTTGGATAGGTTCCCTGTCCCTCATAGACTTTAAACAGAAGTTAATTTTACATAGTGAGAAATCATGAACAGTTGTGGTCAGTAATATATAGAATATTACCTGGCACAATCACCAGTGATTACTTCTTGATTTATATTCTATCACGAAAAATGGATGATGTGTTCTTCCCTCTTCAGATCTTTGTGTTTCATCCACATTTTCTAGTCATCTTGTCTCTTCATACTCACTTGGAATATTTCTTGACTATTCACAACTCTAAACCCCAAATATTAAAAAAAAAATAAACAAAACAAAACAATACAAAAAAACCTGAAAAAACATGCACTGCAGTCTGTCCTCCAGCTACTTCTTTAGTATTGCCACACAGTAAAAAGGGATGGTCTGCAAACAGAAAATGATCCACCAGCATTTTTTTTTTTTGTTGTTTCATGTGGTAAATTAGAAAGGTGAACTGTATTGAAACTCTCTAGCTCTGGGCTTATGAAATGAAAATCAATATTAGTGTCAAGTGTCACTGCATGACTGACTACAATGACCATGATTATCCATATGATTTCCATCACACTTCATGGGTAATATGGAATTTTGGAATTTTTTTTTAATTGTGCTGTTGTTTGCCTACAAAAAAAAAAATGGTTGATCCTACCACTTATACACACTACCATCCAACACAATGGATGGCTCCGTGGAAGCCTGAGGCAGCTGAAGCCCTATCAACTACAAAACTGTGTTGGAACAGTAATCCTCTTTGTGTTGCACTTTGCTGTAACATCAATTTTATAAATATTACAACCAGCACTTTATCTTGCATCTATGGATTTTGCAAGACTAAAAGCAAATGAAAATGCTATCAAAACTTTAATCATTTTTTGTTTATTTATTTTTATCTATTCTGTAACCAGTTTTGTGCTGGTGCCGGAGTTACAGAAGAATATAAAGTAAAGGAGTTAAGTGAGTTGAGATCTCTCTATTATGTGTGGGTTTGTGTGCAGTTTTGTGTTCTGGTTTGAACAGAAAATATATTTAATAAGTAATTTTATTTGAATGTAAATTATAGACAGTAGACTTTGATAAAAGAAAAGAAACTAAATTCCTTAAAAGAAAACAAAAGTAAGTAAAAGCATCAGTATATGAAGCTTTGATAGTCTCTCAGTAGCTTCCTTGCTTTTAGACCCTGGTAAGCAACATATGGTGTGATTAGACAAAAAGTCAATCAGAATTATTTTTACAGACCATAAAAGCTAGAACCACTACTAATATAGGAGAGGGTAGTACAGTGCACTACATCAAAGTAATTATATCAAAGCGATTATGTTAAAGTTAGCAAGAAGGAGCAATTACTAAGTAGAGATTGATGTAACTCATCCACACCAACTCTTGTAGGCAGGCATCTTTCTCTCAGCCTCGAGGAGTAACCTTGTTGGGTGCCCCCTTACCCAAGCGAGGAATCTTCACACATGTCAAGAAGTATGTTCTGAGAACCTGCCCATATGGAGTGGACTGCACTTAAATAGCATGAAGTGATTGACTGCCAATCATGTCTCCTCGTCAGCTTAGAACCTTATCTGCCAAGTCCTTGCCTCAGTGTCAGGATGTTGATTTGGGATTGCTGGGCCAGACTGAGTTTTAGCATCATTCAACACCAAAACCTGCACGTGGTGCCCCCTTTCAGCCCATTACTGACAGCTTTGCAAACAGGACATTTTCCAAGTTGTTGCCTTCCCACCCAAAGTACCAGGGAACTGTCACCCCACACCCTGGACATTTCAATATGTTCTGTTTATCTACCCTATTTGCAGCACTCCTGGTCACTAGAGTTCCTTAGGGTTTCTTTATGGCTGTGGGTGTGGGCACCTTAATATAATGTGAGAAAGCACATTTTATTTCTCCCTGGGAGTAAGACAGAAAAGTCAGAGCAGTCTTCAAGTTGAAGGGCAAAGAGCATCATGAGGCAATTTTCTAAAAGCAGATCTAAAAAACCCACAGTAACCTCCAGTCAGTATATTTTTGACCAACCACCAGTAGTTAGCTACTTAAACTCCCTTCAGAGGATCACAAAAAGACATGGGAAAAAATGAAATTTTGAGTATGTCCTATTGCTTTCAACAATTAAAAATTGAGGAAGACATACTCTCATATTTTCTATGCTGTGAGACTGAAGGCAAAATTAAATTATGTAAACCAGTATGTGAATTGGAGAATTAGAGAAATATATAGATCTATAGATTATCTAGAGAAATAAAGTTTACAGAGTTGATGGCATAGAATATATCTAGAATCATATCATTTTTATAGTCAAATAGCATTGCAAAAAACATTAGGATCACTGTGCAACTCAGAAAGTGAAACAAATATTTATTATATCATGCTATTCCATGACAAAAAAAAGAAAAGTTAATTTCTTTGAAAGACACAGTGATAACTAAAGAGGTTGGATTTTTTTTCCCCACAGTTTACCAATTAATCAATGCTCATTTCATGTGCTAATATTGACCTTTCTGGTCATTCACAAAGAAAACTCTTGAGAGCTAATGAAAAAGCAAACACACTTATCTATATAATCTCCTGTATTCCAAATTTAGCATAGAAACACGGAATATGTCAAATGCCAAAATATTTCAGAGTGTGGAATCTAATTTCTGTCTCTGAGAATCTCCACAAAGCTCAGTAGCTGAGTAGTATGAGTTCAAAAGAACAATAAAAAGAGGAAAAAAAAGTGCTATATTTTCAAGGCATAAAATTGATCTATTTTGACTGGAAGGACCTCAAAGAACATCTCATTTCCTCAACCTCCTGCCATGAACAGGGACAAATTCTACCAGCTCAGGTTGCTCAGAGCCCCATCCAACCTACCCTTGAACATTTCCAGGGATGGGGCAGTCATAACTTCTCTGGGCAAACCTTTCTCTTCCTCACCACTCTCAAAGTAAAAAATAAGCAACCTAAATCTTATAAAACATAACGTGTTTCTCTTTACAGTACTGTATTTTATTTTGAACGTTTACAAGTTTTAATTTTTTTCTCAATTGTCTGTTGCCACATCTGTGATGATAAATTTAGCAGAAAAAAATCCAACCAAACAAATACTGCCTCCCCAATAACTTGGTTGAGATAATGCTGGTTATCTGGGCAAAAGGAACTCTAAACCCAGAATAATTTCTTACATCCCCTAAAGGATAATTATGTCTATTTTAGGGATTTTTTTCCCAGGACAAGAGCAATACAAAAATAAATAAAATTATCTTTAAATTTTATACAGAGAAAAGCTACGATTCTAACATTGTCCAGATCACATTTATATGCTCAAACTACAATTACTTTAAAATGAAAGAAGCAGTGGGACATAATTTTCCCTTCATCATATGCTGCATTTAAGATCAATAAAAGACAAATGTTCCTGGTAGTAAAAGTAGAATTTCCAGCTGACTCAGTGTTCACACACGAAAAGTATCTGGAAAACTGTTTCCTGTACACAGTAAATACTTACTCACGCTATTCAAAATGAACTTTTAAAATTTGTCACTGTCAGTTTCATCAAGTTCCTTAATCACTTTTTTTTTTTTTTTTTTTTTTATTCAATCTAATATTGTCAGTGTTTCTTTCTGGTGTTATGAACATCAGAAAGTAAGAAATTGTTATGAGCACTATTTATTGAATCTTCACTGGAGTACAATAAAACCGTGTGCAATACAGTAACATATCTTTCTAGTTTTTTAAAATAATTTTTTTAAAAAACCTAATTTTTCCATCAAAAATATTTTGCAAGTAAAAATGTCTTGATAATTATCTACTGAAAATTTAAAAAATTTTGGACAGCTAACTGCTAACAGTATAATGAAATGATGATGAACCTATGATATTTGAATCAAAATCACAATGGAACTACATTCAGTAAATTGTGAATAATGAATTTACTTTTTTCTTCCTCTTCCCAGGGAGCATTTTCAGTGTTGCTGAAGAAGCTTCCATTCTTAGAAAAAAATAGAAAAAATATTTAAGAAGTAACTGAGGAGTGATGTGATGTAGAAATGAAAATGGTTTGTAAACTTATCCTAAAGTATACTTTTCTTCTGAATTCAACAAAATAAATTCAACATTATTTAGTCTTTTGGGAGAACCAAAAATTTGATAGTAAAAATAAAAAAGAAAATGAAAAACATTTTCTATATTTGTATTCAAGTTTTCCATGTGGTAAATGGTCAAAAGTTTAGATGTAGAAGTTATAGTGAAAACATCAGCAGTTCATGAACTATATAATTTGAAAAGTAGCTATTTGTATCTCTAGAGGAAAAAAAAACCTTTTAAAGCAGACTACTTTTTGTTGAACAGAAGATCAAAGTCTTAATTTTGTCCTTCTTTGGTTAAGTATGTCAATATCTGCATTTCCTATCAAACCCAGTAATTGTGTGCGCTTTTATGACTGGTAAATCTATCAGCCATTGGTCTCCTTTTCTTCATGTATACACTTTTCTTAGTACTCTGAGAATTTCTTTTTTGCCCTCAGAATCTGAATGCGCCTTCCAAACTCAGACGAAGTTTAATGACAATTTTTGAAATATTTAGGAATCTTGTTCTGTGTTGTTAGTGTGTCTGGAATTTCTAAAAATAATTCAGATGTCCCTATTGTATAGATTTCAGCAGAAATTTAAGCCTGTATGTAGGAGTCAGACATTAAATATAATTATTCATTGGTCCAAAAATATGAGTGATAACAAAATATGGTAAAATCACATTAAAAATAAATATAATCCAAAATTGCAAATAATATGAGTAAATTAAATAATATATTCTTGTTGTAGTAATACAATTAAACACAAATGACAGAGTTAAAAAAAAATCTTCAAAGGATAATTTGAAGGCTACATTTGAAGTCATATCCTCATGAGTTTCTCATTTTCAAGAAAAGTCTTGTCTTGTTATAAATGTTAAGGTTTAGTATAAAATCCTGGATAAAAAAATTCAAATGTTAAATTCTATTCTTTGCACAACAGAACTTACATTGATTTTAAATGGAGTTGCCATTTCACTTTGAACATATTTTATTACTTGTACGGTGATATCAATTAGGAAACAACAAAAAAATCGACAACAGATATGTGAATATGTAGATATGATTTGTTTCTACACACACAGAATATTTATATATAAAAGTTGCTGCTGATGTTTTACACATATGGTTTATGTGGTCATTTAAAAAAAAATAATGAAAGAATGCAAATTTAAGAAAAATAAAGGAGAACCATGTATAATAAAATATAGACCCCCTAGGAAATTTTATTTTCTAATATGAAGTACTTGAAATTTTAAACCATTTTTTCATTCTATGTCTAATTAAAGAAAAAAATTTATTACAATGTTTTGCTTTAGTTCGGCTTTGTCCTTAAGCTATATCAGTGTTACAGAACAAAGCACACTCAAAAACTAGTTGATACTGTGATTATTCATTTCTGCGGGTCACTACATCTTCTGGAAATTATTCCGTAAGGATGCAGCATTATTACCTGTCAATATGAAATATACAGATACTGGATTAAAACTAGTTTAATTCTTACATGTTTAGCTAAAGACTCCATTCCACATCATTGAATATGTATTTGATTTATCAAGAGAGATTTTATACTGGCAAATTTGGTGGAATTTCTACTTCCAAGATTTTGAATGATGTAATTTCTTCTTTTCTAACCCACAGGTGAATCTAATGCAATTTGACTCCATACAGAAAGAGGCTTCATTTAAAAACAATAAATTAGAAAATCAAGAAGCTTATCTAAATGATTTCCAGCGAAAAATTCCAGCTATTAATTGGGTTAGCAAACTAATCTAGAACTAATTTAAAGCATTCAGAGTTCTTATATTCATTTGATCAATATCAAAAGACACAGTCAATATCAGCAGGAATAACAGGACCAGCAGGCAGTAAACCTTGTGAGACTGTTCGAATTCCTTGCTAGGAAGAAAAAAAAAAAAAAAAAAAAAAAAGAAAAAACAGCTCTTCTCACCTCTGTGGTTGCTGATCAATAAAAGTTAATGTCCTGGTGCTGCATTCACTACAGAACTTTTCAGAAAGATAGCTCTATACAGTTCTTCAAGGACATTTCATGGCAGTCTAAATACTTATATGCTGTTTAATTTGCCGTGGCTCGGAGCTGAGAGTAGCACTTGCATTAACAGTGTTAGCAGGAAGGCAGCCTCAGTCTACATACCATAAAACACCTTTGTGGAGAATGGTGATGGTTTTAATAAGAAACTTTCTTGTAAACATCTGATAGGATGAAAACTCATGCAGCACATATTGTGTTTGGAGAAGAATGCTTGAAGTCTTTTCTTTCTGTTTTGTAAATTTTAGTGAGAAAGAACTGTGGAACTTCTTGATTTGGTTTTAATAATTGCCTTGAAAACTTGATTGTGCAAAGCAAGTTGGAAGACAGAAGGCCTGCAGGAAGTGATGCTCTGAGAATTTTCATTTCCTCTTCAGGTTTAATGCTAGATGTGAAAAGGACTTTGTGCCCTACTAAGATTATTGAACTGAGAACTCCTTAGGACAAAATCAGAGAATATCATCTTCCTTAAAGTATCTCTGCATTCTAAATATGGTGGGTCTAGGTTACATGTGCCTTTTTGATGAGGATCAGGGCTTTGAGTTTGTTTTAAGTATTTAAGTAAATAAAATTCATCTCAAGAAGTACTTTTTAGTATTTTAAATCAATAGATGTATTTTTATATCTACAAATACTGTATGTCAAAGTAATTAAGCAGATTACATTAAATTTCAGATTTGATCAAGGTACTAATGCTTGTGACAGCTGGTTTAAGTCATTTCTCCAGATTAAGAGTATATTACTTCATGAGCAGATGGTGTCATAAACAATATTGAAGTTAAACTGGAGTGTGACAACGATTTGTAGGCAGCTACTCTGGAACTTTAGGATCTACGTTTGTCCCCCCTTTTTTTTTTTTCCCTGCAGATCTTTCAGAAGCTACATTATCTGCTTACTTCATGAACACATTCTCACTCTTTAATCACTCTCCTCTCTGCTCTCACCCCCTGCACATCTCCTCCCACTCTGGTGGCCAGATCACACTTTCCATAGTATAGCTCTCCATTACTGAATGTTAAAATGAGAAATAGTTAATACATTTCCAGATGTTCTTCCTCCTTATTTTCCTTTTTTTTTTTTTTTTTTTTCAATTTGGAAAGCAAAAAACCTCACCAACAGAAGGCAAATTCTCGTAAAGGCATCACCTTTAGCTGTCTTCACCTTTAACTGTGAAGAACATTGATTTAAAGATGATTTTTTTTGACAGGGAATGTACTTATCAGTGGGTTTCCTGGTTTTGGCTTTTGTTAACTAGGAGCCATCATTAACATCACAGTTACTTGATATTCAATGTAACTGAATAATTAAAAATATTTTTGAAATCATAATTTTGACCCAAAGCAAATTATAGGAAGTACTCAGATATTTTACACAGTATTTTCAATACTCTTACAACTCAGAAGTGTGGGGATTTTTTCTGTGTCAAAGTTTTTTTAAATCATGAGCAGAATTCAGATGCTGATAGGCCCAATTCAATATAGACTATTTTCCAATGTGACAGAAACGAAGACATGATGTACATTCCTCAATCCCTGACAGCTGTATCTTAGTAAATATTAATATTTTATTATATAATGCTTTTCCCTTAAAATGCCATCTTAAAACTTAGTTGTTCTGCAAGCTCTTTGTTTGAAATTCCTCAATGTTTCAATTTCATTTTGAAGCAGAGTGAAAACCCTTTTATAAATTTAAATCTGATTCTTCATTTTCAACCAAAGAAATGCTTCTCTTGCCATAGGTGATAGGAAGTGGTCAATTATTCTTAATGCAAAGTAATGAAAATGTATACATACTGAAAGTATGACAATAAATTCAAATATTTGCAAGGAAATTACTAATGTACTATCTTAATAAATTAGTTTAATAAAAATGTCCTTGGTTAGATTTCACTGTTTATATCAGAGGAAAACACAAGTTTTAAAATCTGTTCTCAACCACTTTTCCATATTTCTAATGACAATAGTTTCATTAATTTTTAAATTGATAGACAGAAAACACATTATTTGTCTGGGTAAAGTAAGCCACTATAATTATATAATTATGAATTATAATAATGATAGTCCCTTGCAAGCATACAGAATAAATAGGATCCATATTATATCCTATTACTGTATTTTGGGAAGACAAAAACTGAAACCTACAATTGTTTATTGTAAACACATTAAAACACATTTTCTATTCTTTCTAATTTATCTCTAATGACTGCTTTATCTCACCCATCCCATGAAAATGCAATAACAGCCTGTTGTCAAAACACTGTATTTGTCAATACAGTGACAAAAACCCCAAGGTTTTGCATTGAAGTTTCTAGAAGAAATTGCCATTGACTGGAACTGAAAACTATTGTTTTCTCATGCACATGATTGTCAGTAACAAAATAATTGCACAAACAAATAAATGTGCTTCCTACAACGTGGAATCTTGTTTGTATTTTTTGAACATAATAGGTCATTTTTTAGACTTTCAATTCCATTGAAACTGTTAAGGTACCACAAACAAAAGGATATCAAGTCTTAAAGCAATTTGGGAGGTAGCAGACTTAGAAATTTAACCAGCAGTATCCCCCTATTTTGCTACTATAACTTGATAGAAGTGATAGTGGAAGCAGTATGCTTCATTTGAAAGAAAGTTAGTAAAGTAATTTTTTTCTCCTACACTTAACCCATGGCCCATCCCATGCATTGTGAATGGTGTCTCTGTGACAATAAGTTGCAGCGTGAAGAAGCAAGATAGAGTCAGGACTAAAATAACCAGTAAAATAAACATGGTATCACATTTAATTCTCAGTCATACAAAGAATTATTTGGTTTCTATTTTTAACTTGATTACCAAAAAACAAAATCACACAGCGAAAACTGGAGGGCTTTCCTCCCCATCCCTATTTATATGCATTTCCACCATCTTCTGGATACTTCAGGATAAAGATGTGATGCCAGTTGCTGACATTGTCAACATTCTCTCTTTCACAGAGGATGACACATTGTATTTTGTATTTGAGTAAGATGTTTAGAAGATTTCACCAAAGAGTGGCATCAAAAAAAAAAAAAAAACAAAGGACATCCTGCATTTACTGGCATTTCATAAAATCCCAACTGTACCACAGAGTTTAAAAAAAAAAAAAATCTAATGTAGCTGTGTAATTATATCCATATCCATCTAAACACTATTTTTACAAAGATTGTATGTTGCTTTCTAATGTGTAATAAAAAATTGAACTTTATCCAAATCTCATCTAACTCAGGAAATCAAAGGTACTGATTTTGCGATAATGTATTCTCTCTTCTGATGTTTTATCTTCATGCCTGACCTTCAGTACATTTTGAAACAGCTGTACATGGCAGGTAAAACAGAACAGGCTTCTGGCATAAACCAGTTTCATGGCAACTTTTAGCCTGAGTTATAATCACCTCTATTGGCTTCTCAAATGTAAGAACAACAAAAAATACAACCAAACAAAGCATTTAGAAGTACGGAAAAGCATGCTGGGATTTAGTGATCACATCAGCCTTCCACCTGTGCTGGGCTTCCTCCCACTTTGTGTTAATCAAGCCAGTGGTTATAAGGACAAAAGTGTATTTTTGGTAAGGGTCAGAGACTTTGAACAATAAGTCAGAACACTTACCAAAATTAGAGGAGGGATAAATGATGAGTTGTGGAAAATAGAGAGGCTGAACATAAACCGTACTTGACAGGCAAGTTATAGTCATTGTGTTCATGACTTCAGTGCAATTTTGCAAGTGATAAAAGGAAATAGTTCTGGCATGATTGAAATTGCAAGAACATCTGCCACAAAGAAACAAAACAAAACAAAACAAAAAACCCAACAAGACCTTCAAACATGTCTTTTTTTAGAAGACTGTAGTTAAGCTACTGAATAGGACTTGATCGGTACATAGGCTTTGTGCAATTCATTGCAGATGTAAGCCTAACTCATAATTAGCCATTCATAAATTTAGATTTATACATACTAGTTTAGTCATTCCTGCTAATCCATAGTTGGATTTTGAATTCAGGTGGCAAATGACACACTGTGCCAGCTTTGGCATTGTGTAGCTGTGCTCTCCTTCATAATGACATTAGCTTCTCGCATGTATTAACACCAAGCAGTTTCTTAAAAATTTATTTAGTTTTAAATAATATTTAATGAGTAAATACATTGGTTAAATATCTTCAGATCAACTACCAGCAGAATGACTTCTTATGAACAGTGTGTTAGATCACGGAATCATAAAATGGTCTGAGCTGAAAGGAACCTCAAAGATCATCTTGTTCTGATCCCCCCTACCATGGGCAGTGACCACTTCCCCTATACCAGGTTGCTCAGAGCCCCATCCAACCTGACCTTGAACACTACCAGGGATGGGGCAACCACAGCTTCTCTGGGCAACCTGTGTGGGACCCCACTGTGTGGGACACTATAGATACTGTGCATTTTTCTGCATTCTTTAATTAAAAAAAAAAATCAGAAATGGTGATGATCATATTCCAAGCCTCTGGCTTAGTTTAAAAATATGTTGTGTGTGTATATATATATATACACATATGCATATATATATAAGAGTTAACATTAATGGAAACAAAAGGTGTAAATTATTTATTTTCAGGTAAAAAAATGATAAAAAATTTCTTACAGACCTTCCATATATAGGGTTGGATAGTATTAAAGATAACAAGCCTTGGCACAAATACTAAATGGCTGCCTGGAGTTAACACCTTTGAATTGGAAACAAGACTCAGATAACTGGATTTTGGCATGCTGAGCAAAGAGAATGCAGCAAAAGGAGAACTGAGATATAATACCATAAAGGTTTTTTTTTTTGTTTGGTTTTTTTTTGTTTGTTTGGTTTTTTTTTCGTAGGAGAAAGTGGGGGAAAGAAAAGAGCACAGAACTGAAGATGCCAAAAAATTAAAGTCACATTAACTTTACATGTGTGTGAGATTTTGAGCAATTACAGCCAGGAAAATAAGACCAGGGGAAAAATTGGAAAAGATAGAAAAATATAAAATGGACAAAAAAAAATTTAGAAATGTTACTATTTCAGACCATTACAAATGGATTTTTAATAGCCCTCTTTTTCTAGAAATTGAAAGTTTTGTTTATAGAACCAATCTAAATTTCACTGATTCATGTAACGGTATGCCACATAGTATATTGTTAGACAAACATGGGAAAACAGGAATTGGTAAGAAGTTGGAGAAAATGCCAGCAAAAAGTGCAACCAGGTTGACAAGAGAGCTCTGGAGATTATTAATACAGTTTCTCAAGAGGCTTACCTGATCTCTTTGAGATTTTATTTAGTGTCTTTCGCTAAAAAGATAAGCATATGCAGAGTATGCGTGTGCGTGTGTTGTGTGTCTACTTGGTCTCTCCCATCTCCTACACAGAGGCAAAATGTGTGAATAGGAAGTATCATCAGTACCCTGCAGGATCAAAGGACAAACTTAAATCTGGTATTTTGGGACCTTGAGTCCTGGAGTAACAGTAATCCAATAGTATGTAAACTACCAGGGTATTTATTTATGCACTGAAACTAACAACAAGAATTTTTCATCTGTGATGAATACTCATCATGTAGAAATGACAGATGATGGAGGTTTAATATACTGCTTCATCCCAAAATGGTTGTGAAATGCTAATGTGCTGCAACAACACATAGGTGAATTTAATCTTATGATGCATCAGAAGAGAATTCTTTAGTTTAAACCCTTGGAGTGTGAACTAGACAGTTTTGCTTAAATACTTGGGTTTCTAAGTCTATGTTACAAGATTAAAACACTGTAAGATAAATGATCTGGGGGTTTTTTGTTTGGTTGGGGTTTTTTGGTGGCTTTTTGTTTGTTTGTTTTTATTTATTTTTTTTTAAGGAAAATTCTGCTTTTTAACCAAAAGAAAAAAAAAATCAGGAATTGTTATGAAGGTTTAATTAGCTAGCACATCATTGGTACCCTCTGCCACTTGGGCTCAGCTGTCCCAGCTGTGTCCCTTCCCAGTTCCCTGTGCACCCCCGCATGGTGGGATGGGATGAGGGGCCAAAAAGGTGTTGGCTCTCTACAAGTTATAACAAAAACGCCCTCTGTTACCAGAGCTGTTTTCAGAACAAATACAAAGCACAAACCCAAACTAGTTACTATGATAAAAATTAACTCTATCCCAGCCAAAACAGGACATAAAAAACCAGCATTTTTTTTGCTTTTGACCTTCTAAAGTGTGATAAATTAAGAGGAAACAACTGGGGAAAAAAAAAAAAAAGAAAGAAAAAGACACAAAAGACACAACTTTTCCATCTCCATCATGTTTCTCATGTATGGTACCTCATATCAGTAATTTTTATATGCTGCAATAGGTAGGTGAAACAATATAATGCTCACCAGCAATCCTTGCATGAAATAGTTGATTTGAAAGCTTTTAGAACAGCATAAAATGGCATGATGGCCACAGCTGAATTGCTACATCAAATAATTGCTTGTCTAGCTGGAAATATGGGGCTTGAATTAATTTTGTCCCACCTTGTAGTCATTTGGATTTCATCCAATGAAATATCTGCTCTAGACCAAAGTGTTTCCAACTTTAAATGATGAGTGGGAGCCCAGGGACCATAGTTAGCCTTGATGTCCTGCTAGTCAAAGTGAAAATGGTGGGCATGTTGAACCATTTCACCTATTGCATCGTAATAAAGCAGGTAACTGCAATTTTGTGTGGAAATGGCACAAAACAGCATCAATTTAACTAGTGAAGGTGTTGCCCTGTCACTTTTCTATCTGTGATTAGTTGGCCACCTGTCAACACAAAATGCTCTGATTCTGTGCAGTCTAACTTCCAATCATATCGTGCAACATCAAGCAAATTGCCTTTGAGAGGTCTTCAGTTTACTAGGTTTCAATGCTAATCAAGTCATAATCTCCTAAAATAATATATGAGTTTTGTCTTAAATATCTAATTTCCACAAAGCTACTTTCATTACCATTAATTAAGTTGCAATCTTTTAATACTTTACCAATTATATTTCTTATCAACTTTGTCCAGAATTTATGTCGTGCTAACTAGCTTAAATATTGCCTAACTCAACTTACATTTATTTTGAAATATGAGGATTAACTTCATCTGCACAGTTGGAGTATTTCCAATTATTTTTAACATATCTATAGATGCAATCTGCGTTACAGAATGTGTTTGGGCTGGTTTTATAAATCGTTTCAGGTCAAGATGGGGGCACTTCTTTAATATCATCATTAAGTTACTGTTTAATATCTTTATAGATAGTTACAAATTAGGTGGTTTTTTTTTTTCACAAAAAACCACTAAAATTTGTTATTAAACATACTTTTCTGAGAGGTTAATTGGAGAGAAGGAGTTTTAAGTTGCGCTATATTTTGCAATACTTAGAAAAAGCGTAACAGCAGATTGCAAAGCCCTAGCTCAGGAAGAGAGTGTTAAAGTTATATTTCAGAATGCAAGGGTTTTTTTCCCAAGTGAATTCAAGCAAATGACAGTTTTGTCATTTGCAGTTGTCTGTCTGCATGGGGAAAAGATGGGTTCTGAAAAATGCAGGGGAAGTAAAATGAAAATTCTGAGCAGACTAAAGATTTCTACCATTTATTTCTATTGCTTTCAGAGAAATATTCTGTCTAATGTAAAAAAATTGAACTGAGCAAAATCTCAATCTTATCTTCAAGCAGGGGAAAAAACAGTAAGAAAAGAAATAAAATAATTTGAAATTTCATCTTTAAAAGGAAGAGATATATTTATTTTCCAATGTTCTGTATTTTGACTTTTTTTCTGCCCTAAAATCAGCCCCAAATCATAACTATAATATTTTAAATACAATTTGAAATAATTCCTGTTATGCTGATATGCCTCTATTTTAAACTCCTAGGCTACATACAGATGTCAAAGAGTTTTTAATAATAGAAAATTCAGTCTAGGTTTTATGCATTACCAATATTATTATCTAATAATTTTTTCTGTCAACTAAAAATAATAAACATGTATGTGTTTGTATATGTATATATATATATGTATATATATATATATATATATATATATGTTATTTTTTTTCAAAGGAAGGAGGAAATAAAATAAATTTCAAAGATAGATGCTGAAAAATAAGATAAGGGAAAAGCCCCAAAACCTACTTCCTCCACCCCCCCCACCAAAAATTTTTCGTAATAGATAAACAAGTTAGATAATCTATACAAATTCCCTCTCAATGGCTCTGCTACTTAGATGTTGCAAACCAGTGATGACCTCCTGAAAATACTTCAGCATCTGGCCTAAAAGTAGAGAAAATTTAATATTTTCTTGAAATTCTTTTCACTTAACCACTTGTTAAGATTTATAAGCAAAAGGTGGGGATATATTGCACAAAAACCTGAGAGTTGGCCACTTGTATTATAGAGCTCTGATTTCGAGTGACTGAATATGATTTCAATCACTGAATACTTTCTGGCTTATGAACACTATGTTAAAATTTATATCACTTTGAAGTTCCAGTGGGAAAACTGTCATAGGTAACGCTAGTGTGGACTGTATATTGATGGATTTTGCACTTTCATCACATTAGCAATATTTCTGCAAGCATTTATCTTGCTGAGAGTGACTTTGACAGTTAGAGACCCACTGTTGCACTTTCATTAAAACATCAAGCTGTTTTTCCTACCTGGTGGTCTGGAGAAGCTGTGCATGTCTGCCTTGTAAATTAAGACTCTGGAGAGAAAGTAACCTTGAGACTTCTCTGCCTTGCAAGCCCTCTCTTTCTGCCTGCTGGTGGGGATATTTTTCTTAGTGCCAATGAGAGGTATCTGTTTTCACTCTTCAACTTTGGAATTCCTTTTCCAAATCAAGTGAAATGTTAGCAGAAAAGAAAGATTCACACCAAAAGCATCAATGCAGCATCTTTTTATGTTGTAATGATGGCAATTTTATTTGGTAATGGATGTGATTGTTCATTCACAACAGAACAAGCAGTCACATCCATTCTTTCAAGTTGAAGATTTAGGACGACATGGTGGATTATGATAATCTAAAGAAGACTTCAAATTTTGCTGTTGCTGTGGTTTTGGTTTGCTAATTTGAGATTTCTCAGCTAATGTACCAATTATGTCACAGATTTGGTGTTAGCCAAATTGCCTGTGCACCCACTAGAATTATTTACTCATTTCCTGCTGTGAGATAGGACTAGGAGGAAGGCAAAACAGACTTAAAGTTTGAAGGGTACAAAGAAAAACTTTATTACTAGAAACTATAGGAAAAAATAATAAGAATTGGAAAAAAACTTTCAGAACACTTCTGCCCTCCACAAATTCTTTTCTTTCATACTAACAGTGTACATAAGCAATTCAGTCAGTTTACCATCTTTAAAAATAGTCTTTCACCATCTTACTTGGGAAAGGAAACTTCTTCAGTCTATGCAGATTTCTTCACAAGAAACAGTTTTCTCATGGCCTCGATGACACAGTGATCAGCAGCCCAGGAGAATGGAAATCTGATCACTGTAAAAATTTCTCCCTCAACTAAAAGTCTTCCCACATCTGTTATTGAGGACCATGTAAACTTATGGGGCACACTTGAAGGATTATAACAGTTCAAAGAAAAGCTCTCTTCATCTTTGAAAACAGAGGTCTTTCTTCTTCTCTTCCTGGGGGGCATCAGGGGGTCTTCTCTTTGTTCAAACTTCTCATGGTATCACAGCCACTTCAACATCTGCTTACTTTAGCATGAATGCCTCTGTTCATGTCTACAGTTAGAACTTTTTATCTGGCCCAAAATGCATTTCTGTGTTATGGGGAAGCGAGAACCTCTTCTCCACAGCTTAAAAAAGAGACATTTCAGTCCAAGAGTGAGACATCTCCATCAATCCCTTCCATCTGGGACCTGCCTTCTTCCTTTTGTCTGACCTTGGTGTTTTCATGCTGTTTCCTGCACATCTTCTTCTCTGTCCTTTTCTTTCACTCAGGAGGGAGAACAAAGTGTCTGCAAGTCTCATTCTGGGCAGTGAAAGAGTTAATCTCTGCAGATGGTCTTGTGATCTCATCCAGGTTGCATCTGGGAGCTGTTTTATGATATAGAGTCTTTTCAGCAGCTGTGCTGGGCTGGACTAGGATCTTAGCAAGAGCCCGGACAGGAATGGTGGTGGGTTACTTGGCTGCACTCTGTTCCTGGGGGCAAAAAGCCCAGCTCAGCCCTCTCCCCAGGTCAGGGTGGCCCCTGCCCAGAGCTGCTCCCAGAGGTGCTAGAAAGGCATAGAAAGGCAGCATTTCTGGCAGCATTTCTGGCAGCATTTCTGCCCTGTTGGGGCACGGGGGAAGCAGCCAGGATCTCTGTGGCCCGATGGCCTCACCTCCCCAGCCCAGCCCCAGGCCTGGGACCGGCCAGGCCTGCAGGCCCCAGCCAGAAACAAAAGACAGCTTTCACAGAATTCACAGAATTCACAGAATCACTTGGTTGGAAGAGACCTTCAACATCATCAAGCCCAACCCATGCCCTAACACCTCAGCTAGACCATGGCACCAAGTGCCATATCCAGTCTTTTCCTAAACATATCCAGGGATGTTGATGCCACCA
The DNA here is from genome assembly GCF_009819885.2 of Catharus ustulatus. NCBI lineage: Eukaryota > Metazoa > Chordata > Aves > Passeriformes > Turdidae > Catharus > Catharus ustulatus. The sequence continues at coordinate 12,916,112 of NC_046222.1, read as the reverse complement.
CCTCCCCAGGCAGGCCATTCCAGTACTCTATCACTCTTCCCATGAAAAACTTTTCCCTAATATCCGACCTGTATTTCCCCTGTTGCAGCTTGAGACTTTGTTCTCTCGTTCTGTCAGTGCTGCCTGGAGAAAGACACCAAACCCACCTGACCACAAACACCTTTAAGGGAGCTGTAAAGAGTGACTAGGTCACCCCTGAGTCTCCTTTTCTCCAGGCTAAACAACCCCAGCTCCCTTAGGCATTTCTCCTTGTGTTCCAAGCCCCTCACCTTGGGTTTGTCCCTTATAAATGCGAATCGCACAGAGGGGTGTCCATCTCTTCCAGTGGTTTAACCGGCTGTCAGTTCTAAAAACTAATCACTGATTGTTTTTTTGTCAGATATAGAGGAAGCTGCCCAGGTCCTGACAGAGAACTATTTCAGGAAATTTATACAAACCACTACAGCTGTGTTTTGCCTTCTTCTTGATGCAAATACTAAGCAATATCACCACCACTTTTCAATCACCTATTTGATTTTGTTTTTTCTTCCCAGCAAAAATCTTTGTCTTACTAATTTTCACCTGCCAAAATTAGAAAAATATAATGACAATCTAAAACACCATGAGCTCAAGTTTCATTTTCCTTTTAATAAAATTAGGTAAAAATAAATCTTTCAATGCTTGAAGAAAAAAAATATCCTAGCATCATATACACTTTTCCCAAATACAGATAACAAATTATTCTTTTCAAAAGTACACTTTTCAGGGACCAGGTTGTGAATGCTTCTGTAATTTATCAGATTATTATGATCAGGAAGTTAAAATAAAAATCTTGTGAAATTAACTTTAGGGGCGTCCAGTTGATATTATGCAATAAAATAGATCTTGCGTACATTTTTCCTAGATATCACAGTTCATTCTACTACATGGGTTCATGGTTATAGAAAATTATCCTTATCTGTTCAAGTGAGCCCAAAAACTTAATTTTTCTTCATTGAACTTTGCAACTATTCTTCCATGAAGATATTGGAATGTGAAAGCTTTAGTTAGTTGTGCATTTCCTGATTTCTTTTAGAAATTCATAGTACTCAGAATATAAGACTGGTCTGAATCATTCTCTTCTGTTACAAAAGTGATAAACATCAGTGTCAGCAATGAAAATCCCTTCCTTTGCACTGGATGCTAAAGTTTGATGTTGATCAAAAATCTACAAAATTATTAAAAAAAAAATATGGTAAAGAATAGAAGGGGGGAAGAAGATAGATTAAAAGAATCTGTAAAGTTTTGCTCAGCTGTCATCCATTACATTTACTCTGAGAGAGACATGACATGAAATTGAAACTCAGAGCAAGCTGGATAGAGAAATCTCTCCAGCTATAGAACAAGAAAAGTCTTCTGGAGAAAGAAGAAATAGAGAATGAAATATAGCAGATGTCTATGAATCAAGGGGCTATTAGCCAAAGAGAGGAATTAAAATGATTAGTCTGTTGTCACTAGCAGGATCCAATTTGATACAATCTACTGCAGTGCACAGAAAGAGCATAGATGATTGAACAAAAAACAGTAGAGGGAAAAAAAGAGAAAAACATAATTAGTAGTTCATTGTTCTGCTCTATTGTAACTTCTTTCAAATTAAGTCTGTGTTTGAAATACGCAGATTACTAAATTCAAAGATGCTTACTTGTCATAAAGTGGGGTTTAGAACTGAAGAAAGTATATTATGGCCTTGCAATTTATCTGCTATTCTATCATGTTACAGAAATGCAAGTGTAAGAGAATTTGCTTAAGCTTCATATTAAATCATTCTGTTGTGGGTTTATCATTTAGGTGCAGTGAATTGCTTGTTTCCTTCTTTGTTTCAAAATTACCGCTGTGGTCAGGAAAGCAAATAGCAACTTACTCATATTGCTTATACTTTAAATGGTCTTTTTATTTTTCCAAGAAATTTTGCAGAAACATTAGATACATTTGTAACAGGACCTTGAAAATGTAGTTTAAAAAAAAACCCCAAAAACCCCAGGAATAGGTTCTTTCTTTACTGTTTGAAGCATTTTGCAGTTTTCTTATAATCCCTATTATCAGGAAGATTATAGAATATTCTTAATCATGACTGAGATCATGCCACTTTTCAAAAAATGAAGGCTTAGCTTTAAAAGAAGGTTTCAGAAATATTTAATCTTTCTCTAAAAGTTTGAATAGGACAAAAATAACTAGGAACTGGGGGCTTTTTCCATACTACTGAAGCCTTTGCCAAAATTCTCATCTATCTCAACAAGTTCAGAATTGACCTCTGAATTTCTTTGAAAAGTAGTTTTGATACATAACTACAAAATATTTTTTTCTGCGAAATGATGTGAAATCTCCAGCTGTCTCTCTGTGCTCACTGCCCAGGGAACTGAGGAAGTTTGATCAGTTCCATAGGTTTGAAGTAAGGTGAGTTAACTCCAACCAAACACATAATCCAGATTCCAAACACTCCTGACAAAATCTCCCAACCATTTGAAGGATGCATTCAAATGCACTGTGTACTCCTTACAAACAAAAACTGTTGCATTTCAGGAAGACAGATTAAGGTAAGCAAAAATTTAGCAAGTCTTTCCAATTAAATAAAATCTCTTTAGTCCTCAGAGAACTAGAGATGTACTATGACAGTTGTGTAGCATATCTCTTAAGCAGTAATTAAGTGTAAAATTAAAATTATATCCTTAGTAAGATGGATCACTGGGGAAGTTGAACTGTTGCCTTTTCCTGTAAATCACATTCATTACAATTACAGTCCAAAACTCGCTTGGGGTTTTAAACCATTGGTATTTAAAAACAATTATGTCAATTTAGGTATGCAAATCAGTCTAATTACTCTTGCTTCCTATAGGTTTCCACATAATCAATGTATTCTGTATCTTCCTGATGAGGTCAAGAATAGAATTTTCATTTTAAGACAGGAGTTTGTGTCTGTTTAGAATGGTTTAAGTATCTCTCACTTAAAGAACTGCTGTCATTTTCTTACAGCTTGTACTTTAACAGTATATGCGTGACTTTGTCCAGTTATTGGAATAAACTTATATATAATTTATCATTGCTTAAAAAATATATTGATAATTGATTTAATTTTTTTTCAATTAAAATATTGTGGAAATTAGCATTTTCATTGACTATAAAAATTGATCAGTTGAAGAGGTACATTGAAGTGATAGATCTATATCAGTTGAAGTGATTATATAATAAAGTGAGTCGCATTTTGGAACCATACAATATGTATCTTTAGTGTTCACATACACTATGTTCACTCCAGACATTGACTTTTGTAGTGCTTGATATACTTCAGCACATGTTTCCCTCCTACAGGTTCTGAAAGGGAACTCTCAGTCTAAACTGTTAAACATTTATACTGAGAGGTTTTTAGTGACATCCACTAGGAAAACAAACAAAAACAACAACAAAATCAAAACCCTTATGAGCACTGCTGACATTTCATACAGTTTCATAGTTTTAAGAAACATTTGAAATTTATTCATCACCTTAAGCAGGCTTATGTGATATCGCTGCCATAATTTCTGCTGCAGGTTTATAAATTGCTGGTAACAGTGCTTGTGCTACAGATTGCTTGAAACTTTCTGTTCCTTGGTGATACTGTGATCTACATGAAGAACACCAACACATTTAGCAAATTACTCAGACGTTTTCCAGTTTGTATGTCTGGTCCAAGGGTAATTTTACATCAAGGATATAATTTTGCTCATACCAGTGAAACTTTGCATTAATGCTACCCTAAGTCTAAGTGTCAAGAAAATTCAGAAAGAAATAAAGGGACCTTTATATGAGTTCATCATCTTTTGAAGTTCTTCAGCTAAATCATCTGGAGAATTCTTCAGCACTAGGCTCTTCAGAGCTGAAAAGGGTGGTTGAATTTTGTTCTTCACACTGGTTATGACTTTTGACAAGGAAGAGCAGAAAGGCATTCTCTTTGTGTTCTCAACAGTGATCCTTCACCCATGTCTGGTGACGATTACAAGGGAATTAGAGAACAGGACTAAACCAAAACCTGACAATACAGAAAGGTGAAAGTTGAGCAGTGGGAATGCGAAGATAACAATGACACAAGCCAGGTAATGCAAGGAAACAGATGAGAGGAAATGGGTGGAAGAGAGAAATATTGGGGAATCAACAGGATGGATGGATGGATGGATGGATGGATGGATGGATGGATGGATGGATGGATGGATGGATGGATATACAGAAAGCCCAGAACCTAAAACGAACATTTGATAAATGCAGAGTGGAAAAGACACCAAAATCAAAGGCAAAGGGGATATGGCTCAAAATGAGAAAGAACTGGGGCAAATTATTTTTTAGAAGAGAAGATACTAGCTATGAATTGCAGCACTACAGGTAAAAAAAGAACTTTAAAAAATTTATTCCTATACTTCGTGGTTTTGAATAAAAGTTGAAATCCGTAAGGTTGAACAGAATACTTAATTTATCAAGCACTGTCCCTGTAAGACAAAATCATAAAGGATAACAATTTTGAATCCTTTATTTTGAGCACAATTTTACACTGATTTGCTTTTGTACCTAAAACACCTGTCAATCCCAGAGCAATTTTCCTTTCTTCTATATTCAACTCTTTTCCCATATATTTATAGAGAAAAAATCATATCTTTTGCTAGATTGCACTGTGCTGGTCTAAGCAAATCAAGCATTTTCAATCACTTCCCAAAAACAGATTTTTGCATTCCCTTAAGCATTCTCTGTGCCTCTTTTGTCTCAGATTTATCTATCTTGAAAATAGGCTAAGCTGAGGTCTACATTATATGCAAAAACTTGGTAGTTCCTGCAAGAAAGGTATGTGTACCTGTATGTAAAGAACTAATACCTATATACTCTGGCATCTTGTCTGCCTTATTTACAAATGTAATATGTCCCTGTCTCTGTGCACTAGGGTACAGTTTTACTACAGTGCCCCCTGTACACTGCACTAAATTTGATAAGAAATGATTGTGAAGTAAGGAAGTATGTGGTCATGTACTTGAAAAATAAGACACTGTATGAGTGAGTCACATTTCCTTCAGTTTAATTGACATTGTTTAGTTGCTGAGTAATTTTTAATTCCAAAAACCATGTTTTATTAAATGTACGTTTTTTATTATTGTCCCTATATAAATTCAGGCATGCTGTTTCTATTCCTCTCCAAATTCTCTAATAATATCTCTGGAATGAAAAGCTAAAACTAAGACGTGTTGGCTTATGTTTTTGACAGGACAAGAGGACATAGCCTCAAGCTGTGCCGGGGAGGTTCAGACTGCACATCAGGAGGAACAGAAAGGGTTGTCAGACATTGGAAGGGGTTGCCCAGGGAGGTGGTGGAATCACCAAACCTGGAGGTTTTAAATAAACAGCGTGAAAGTGGCACTTAGTGCACTGCTTGACAAGGTGGTGTTCAATCAAAGATTGGACTTGATGATCCTGGAGGTCTTTTCCAACCTTGATGATTCTATGATTCTTGTTGTGGATGCAAAAAATAAGCTTTAAAATGTTATGAGGAAAGTTAACCAAATCTGCTTATTTTGGTATAAGAGAGCATGGAGAAACCAAGGTCTGTTTAATGTATTTCTACATCTGTTTACATGACCATGTTCAATAAACACTCTTTAATGATTTTGTATTCACATATAGTATTAGTGAAAAACAAACTACAGTCTTGAGGAAAAACACTTTACATTGGTATTCCTGTTAGATAGTGTAGTCTGTTTACAAAATTTCCAATATGCATTCAGTTCTAGATAGCAAACACTCTTTCAAGTGGAAGTTCTGTGTATTTCCTGACTCATTAGAAAACTTAGAATATTAAATCTGTAATCAAATATATGAGGTATAGTGTAGAGGTATCAGAGGAAATCACCTGCACATTTTTAGAGATTCTGGGCATTCTATACAGCTTGACTAAATTATATAGCTTATGCCTGAAAACATAAACTCATTTATTGTGCGCTCCTCACTGAGCATTTATGACACTTTTTAAAATAAGTTCCATACTCATTTTAAAACCTGCAGTCCTTTATCATGGAACAGCTTTATTAAGAGTGACATTAAAATAATGTTTGAAAATAAAATATTTCTCCTTCAGAATCATGTATGTATGAAATTGAGAATATTTTGATTCCAATGTGCTCTTGTGTATGATTTCTAGTCTTCACACAAATATACAAGTACCATTATTTAGACCTTGAATAAGACAGCTCCTTCTCTGAAGAAATGCAAGTCCAAAAGGTATTGTGTAACTGCCACATATTAAAGATGCCAATCAGACAGTTTTCTTTACTCAGAACATTGGTAAAGCATTCATTCTGTGAATAGGAATTGAAATTCTCCAGTTTATTTCTTACAGGTTCCATTAACTTAATCAAATTACCTTAAGTTATCCCTGAAGAATTACAATTTAATATATAGCCTTTTAAAAATCATATTGCCACTTCACTCTAGCCTGTATTAATTATTTTATTGTTTAAGATTTTTTTTTTTTTAGATTAAACAAGCTAAAGAAATCAGTTTACCTCTATGCAAAGGTGGTAAGACTAGAACTGAATTCGAGCCTGCCTATTGAAAAGAGGAAAGCTCTAATAAAGAGAGATAATATAAAAACTGCACATAACTGCCTTGCAAAGCTATTTTAAAGGAACAAATATGATGCCCCATCCCTGGAAGTGTTCAAGGTCAGGTTGGATGGGGTTCTGAGCGACCTGATCTGGTGGGAGGTGTCCCTGCCCATGGCGGGGGAGTTGGAAGGAGAAGAGCTTTATGGTCCCTTTCAGCACAGGCCATTCTATGATTTAAATATATTTGTGCTAAATATATTCAGTACATTCAAGAGACATAATATTGGCTGCTGACTTGATTATAGGCTTAAAAACTTTGACATAAAATAAACTAAGAATGTTAAAGTATTTTTAGTCTGGATGAAAGAAGCATTGCAACAAACAGTGACAATTTACAGTGAAAACTGGACAATTTTTGGGTCACAGAAATAATAGATTTCTATGCTATTTATCTGATGTTACTGAAATAAAAGTACTAAAATTTCTAGGGTTGCAAATAAAAATATAGAAAATTAAATATTTTACATTATTTAACAAGAACAAACAGATAATATGTTAAAATTTAATGACTTTTAAATAGTTTTAGTAGAAAAATGATGAAATACAACTAATTGTTTTCCATTGTGTTTTTTTGCAATTTAATATAGAAAATAAATATGATACATTGTGTTAACTACTCTCACTTTTCATATTTAAATATTAATCCTTTGAGGCAAAGACAGTCCTATTGGGAAAAGCATGTTTTCTAGTTTCAGAAATTGAAAACAGTTTTCCATTCTGATGATGTATCTCAAATTGTCTGAACAAAAATGGGGTCATAGCAGAATAATGGCAACAGGTTAACAGTAAAAATTATGTTTCTTCAGTATTAGTTTGATATCTACAAGATTCTGAATCAGAGATATCTTCTTAGGAATATAAATTAGGGAAAATAAGTATTAATGTTTAAATTTACAAATAAAAATAAAACTGTAACTGACAATAGCATTTTTTTCTTTGTGCAGCATGAGATAAAATAACTATATGTTAAGTTATGGGGAAAAAAGAGATTAACACTGGTAGTCAAAATGAAATTATTTTTCTATAAGTAGTTAACTTGGGTCAGGTTCAGTTATTCCAAATGCACATTGTACTTCTACACATTTGTACTTTTCTATAGCGAACAAGAAATAGGTATTTATGAAAATTTCCATGATTAAAAAAAGATATTATGCAAATGAAGTAGAGCAGCTGCAACAAATTGCAGTAGGACACAGTGCAGATTATCTTTTGCTTCTGTTCTTTTCCTCTTGAGTTGTATGTTAAATCTTGAACTCAGATGAGGAAGGATGCAGTAAACCAGAAAAAAAGAAACTACAATGCTGAGTTTTATTCCACTGAGAAATTGCTAGAAAATAGCACTGTAAAGCGTGAGCTCTGCACTGCCACCTGATTCTGGTCTTTTAACATAAGTTTTCTCTTGGAAACTCTTGGCACAGCTGGATGGAGCTGAACTGCAGGGTGCATGGCTTGCGCTATGGCTAAATGCTTATTTATACTTTTGAGAGACAAAAACTCAAATTTAACTAATTTCATTTAGAAAAATCTTGCAAATAAAGCTGCACTATTTTCCAGTAAACATTTCATTAAAATTCTGAGCTCTTTACCATTGTGTGTGTTCTCAGCAGACTTATAACCAGGAGCTTTAAGACCCTGGTGATACTTATTGGTGGAATAGATTGTAAGAGGTGCGAAAATACTTCTTCTGTCCAGTGGTTCAAAGCATACCTCAGTATTGATTTATAAAATTGTAAAAGCTCCACAGGGATAAATAGGGTGAGTCTGAAGAAGTTCCACATGAATTAGTCTAATGAACCTGATGTAGTAAATATCAGACTTCTTTTTAATTAATTTTAGATTTTAGGGAGTAAACTTCTAGGTGGTTTTGAATCATTGGTTTATATTTTCATAGGTCTTTAGAAGAGTTTTCCAAGCAGCGCAGAATCTCACATGACACACCACAGGAGTCTTGTCTTTAGGTATTCTTGCAAGCAAAACTCCTAAAATCTTCAGTGAGCTTGGAGTAAACTGGTTGTATGAAAAACTAAAATAATGAGACAAACAAAAGCAGAGAAGAGATATTTTCTACCTTGAACTCTCATTTTCAGTACGTGAAATTCAAATTTCTTTTAGACTTACAAAATTTATAAATGTACTGAGAGCACAGTTTATCCCTCATATGTTTCACAAGTGTTTGGTGGGGTTCTTACAGTTCTAGAGAATTTTTGCTAGTATTCATGAAAGCTAAGGTAAACACAGTGAGAGGAAACTCCCATCATCCAGTCTTGTAAAAATAAATAAACATAGAGCCAGTTCACAATTTCAATTGAGAATCAAAATTTGTCTGGTGCTTTATATTGCACGTGTGACTTTTCTAATCAAAATTAGTCACTGTAATGCAAAATGAAATAAGCAGAATGAATCCAGGGTTTTTATCATAAGAATCTGGAAAATGTCTCTTGAATAGGTTGACTTACAATTATAAACTGCTTTAAGTAATATTGTCTCTGCATGGTTCAAACTATGGAATCCTTCTCCAGTAATCCAGAAAATATTTGCTTTTAGATGTTCTATCATCAGAGAAGACGTGGGTCAAAAGCATAAATCATAAAATAATTTGGATTTCTGTTTCTAAAATCAGTGGTTCCCTGTGCTGCAGTTGTGGATGAGCAGAGGTTCAGAACAAGGCATTGTAATTGTAAATCTTTGGTCGTGTTTTCACTAGAGGCATTGTGATTGAATTTCCGTGTTCAGAACTTGCTTGATCACTACTGATATTTCCCAGTGACTTCTGATCTGGAAATACATTTAGCAATGTAGCTAAATTCCACTCAGTTTTGTGGTTTATTTTGACATAATTCTGTCATGGTTCAGGTTTTACTGATATCCCTTTTTGCTATTAACCACAAAGCAGCAAAAACCACAGGAATATTTTGTGGTAGTTTTCTAGTAAAAGCAAGAGAAAAGCAAAGAAAAATTCAGTTATTGACTCTGGCCACAAAATCCCATGGGAAAAAATAGTTGTATATATAATATATGTGCATCTTTTACACTTAAATTCCTGACTCTGTTTAAGTCAATAGTGAAGCCAATATGGATGTTTTTGTAGAGTTTAGAATTTCTCATTTTGCTTTTAATTTTTATTAAAACCATTTATATTAATTAATTTCAGTCCTGTCCTGACTTTCAAAAATGTGATACTTAGAACTGGAGGTCCATAGAATAAGGAAAAAATAAGATATCAATAAATTATTATTAGTAAAACTGTAAACCATAACCCACATTCCTATTAAGAGCTTTTTAAGGACAAACACTCAGAGTGGTGAGCCCTGCCACAAGTTGCCCAGAGAAGCTGAGGATGCCTCACCCCTGAAAGTGTTCAAGGCCAGGTTGGATGGGGCCCTGAGCAACCCGGTCTAGAGAGAAGTCCGTGGCAGGATTGGTCAAACTGGACCATTTTTAAGGTCTTTTTCAACCCAAGCCATCCTATGATTCTCTGAAACACAGTTGTAGTCTATTGATCAAGTCTCACAGGGCAACAGAGTACAGATCATATGAGTGTCCATTTGTCCACATTCTGACATGCTGAACATAGTATATATTTTTGGATAAAAGTTATGGCTCTTAATGTGAAAAAAAAATCTCCACTGCCTTTATTTGTATGACCAAGGAGAAGCGTGGATGGAATAATCTAGGTGTGGGGTAATTTCTTAGATTTTAGAATCCATTCTATGAGATGCATGAACGAACCATTAAAGGTAACCCATAAGAATCTAAGTAGGAGAGGCAACAAAATAGAACTGAAAACCAGTGAAATAAGCCATCCACGAACAAATTAAAGTAAAACTAATTAGAATTCTTCTTCCTTCACATAAAAAATTCAGTAAACAGCACAATCATTCACATCTTACTACACAGAATCTGGAATGAACCAATGGTTACAGATGATCCTTAATAATTATGGTTGTAGCCAGGTGGACATTGGTTGTTTCTTCCCACTAACAAATGTAACAAGAGGAAACAGCCTCAAGTTGCACTGAGGAGGTTTAGATTGGATATTAGGAATGGTTTCTGCATGAAAGGGTTGTCAAAAGCTAGAAAATTTGCTAAGGGATTTTGTATATCCATAAAGGAATAAAACAGGCCTACATATAGGCTACTTAATTCAAGCATTTTCCTCCCAGTGGGTTAATTAGAATATAAACTGGGGAAACAGAATAATGGAATATTTCCAAAGGGAGAAATTTCAGTGCATTCTCTTTCAAAGTTCATTGCCAAATGGGGAAAGGAGAATAAACTCATCTGCGAGCATACATTACAAGATTGGGTCTGTATTTAACTTGTGTACTTTCTTTTGTTTACCACAATTGAAATTAATTACTTTCCTTCTGCTGTATCTGACCTGCATTCTTCTTCCTCTGAGAACAGGGAACAGCTTTATTTGCTTATTCCTGTAGTCTGTTTATCTTAAAGGGACTGTGGTGTAAAACATTCACTCATTTCTTTGTTTGAATTAGAAGGAAAAAAGGTGTAAATGGTGTGCTGGTTTTGATAATCAAAGAGCAAATTTGGCGTTCCAAGGCTCCACTCTGTGATTTTGTAGCCGTAAGAGATGTCAATCCTTATAACTTCATTTTGTCTCTGCCATGTCCCATCCATTGTTGCCCTCACAGTGTTTTTTTCCATGCTATAGGGATTCAATAGTCCTAAATATAAAATATCTTCTTACACATTACTGTACCTCAGTTTAATTAAATCGTTCTGGAAAACCATTCCAGCAGGAATAGGAAGTCAAATTATCTTGCTGGTTACCTGTTTTCAGTGCATCTGATACTTGTATTTTCCTAAGCAGCATACCCACTTTTTCATGAAAGGAAGAAATGTTTGGGAAAGAATGGTTAAAAATGGCCAGATTAATTTTCTGAAGGCTGAAGTAAGCATCAAAGCCTGGTTCAACTGATATTAATTTGGTGATGTCTGTTACACTCTTGCTTTGGTGCTTCAGCTGGGCCTACAGGTCATGAGTAATGAAGAGAGGCTACCTGAAGGTTTGCTCTAAGGAAGATGGATCTCCATGATCTTGATCTAAACTGAAAGTCAAGATTAGTTGACATATATGTGCACTGTCAATAGCATCACTGGATCCCGACCCTTTCTTCCAAACCCAGTTCCAGCCGAACCTTTTGACTCCCAAAGGCATGAGTTGGTGACACGTCCAACTGCCATGCTGTCCTTGCAAAAGAGACACCATTAGTCTTCAGCTGAATTCTGTGCACATGCTGTCTTCATCTGCAAAAAATACATTTCCTGAATGCTTTGTTGGGTAATGCACTTCTGTCCTTGATGCTTCTTCAGTCTAAGACATTTGTAGACCATTTCTTCTAATTTCTTCTATCATAATCTGATGAGCTCAGTTTTATTTGTAAATCTAGTTTTTTAAAATGTTGGCACTGTCATCCTCACCTGCCATGTAATCCTTAGCTGGCAGCAGTTAACATTTCCTGGAGGAATGTTATGGATTTTCTTCTGAAGGAGTTGAAGTGGAAATACACCATAATCGCTAAATGCAGATGTTTATGCTCACTCCGGTTAACTGGTGCAACTGCACTGCTGCCAACAGGTAATGGTAGGCTGCTCAGGTCACCATTTGCTGTCAAAGTTCTGCTCTTTACTTCCCCCTCTAAAGTGGCTGATTCAGGTAGCTCTGAATGGTTGCTGACTTCTGCCATCCAATTTTATTTCCTCTTTTACTTGCTTTTGTGAACCTCATCTTGAGAAATACTACATGAAAGCTTTAACAAGTACTATAACTACAGCATGTGCCTCAACACAGTGCTGTCCTCTTGAGATTAAAGTGAAAATGAAAATCATCAAAAAATATGAAGCATAAAAGAAAAATAGAGAAAGCACGTACTTGCTAACAGAATAGAAAAAATGTCAAAGGGAAGAGAAAGAGCATCCCTCCTAGGAAATCTATCTGAATATACAGAAAGGAGAAAATGAAATCACAATAACACTAGGCTTTCCTGTTCAGCTATTTATTCAGATGAAAAGAATGGTATCTACATCATTGAGGGATCAAATGACAAGAGAACAAAAGTTATGAATTAGGAAACCAGACGTCAACTTTAAAATTGATTTTTAAAAGATTAGAGGCTTGTAAAAACCCAAAAAATTCAATTAAATTAGAATCTACATAACTTTTGAAAAAAAATAAAGGACAGTTGTGTGAAGGAGAAATATTCTTAGCATACAATTTAAAAGGTTACTTTGTATTTGGTATTTAACATAAACCTGGGCCACATAGTCCTTTTTTTAGGAATGTCTTACCCATGAAAAAGACCAGTTAGAATGATGTACAGTAGAATGATGTACCAGTTAGAATGATGACCAGTAGAATGATGTACAGTAAATGATGTACAGTTAGTATTACCTATTTCTTAAAAGAGAAAAAAAGTATTTCTTAAATTATTGAACACAACTTTTTCATACACAAAATTTGAAATGCTACAAAACTTTGAAACCATAACTAAAACAAAAGACTCTAAAGGGGTATATATATATAACAATAAAAATTAAAATAATAAAACAAGAGGAAATTGACTGATAACCAGATACCAAACCATCTTTCAAAGTGGGCTGAAAGCTGAGAGCTGATATAAAAGCAAACAATGGCAGTAAATTGAGCTGAAGAATCTTGATCCAAAATTTGTATGCAGAAAGTCAGAATTAATTGAGTTGTCATCAGCTAAGGTGATGCTTATATTATAGATATTTTTAAATAAAAATCCCATGGTTCTTTAATATGTTTTTTAAAATACAAAGAATATGTTCATTTGCTGTTACAAATTGAGTATCACCTTCTTTGACTTTATTCCTTTTACTGGTCCATGAGCAGAAAAGTGTACAGATTTTCTTAAGTGAGAATTCTTGTTTGCTTCTTTTATTTTCAATTAATTCACCATTCAGTGCAATATTTTGGTTGCCTGCAACATAAGTTTTATGCCATCGTCATTATTATTGCAGGGGTGATACTCTTAAGGATGCATTTTCTGAGTAAAAGTGGCAATTGCTTAGAATAACCATTTACTTTGTCCAACATGCAAACTGTTGCACTAATTATATTTAAATCTCCTTGCAAACTTTGTCCTTCTAGATGTGAACATTTATGTAGTACTTAGGAACCTGGGTTTAGGGGAAAAAAGAGTGATGAGATTAAGGTTGCAATCTAAGTGGGCATTGGGGGCTAACATTACCTACCAGAACCATATGTCAAGGTCTTTTTGCATTTCTACTCAAGATTCTTGATAGAGATCAAAGTTTTTATCATATGTGTATACAGATGTATTTCAATACATATTTCAAATCTTAATAAATTCCACATCATGGTGCCAAAAGCAGAGTTAACAAGGCATTCCATAGCTAAGGCTATATCTACTGTAAAAATTTAGAGGATGACACTCTGACCTGGAATATCAGTGATTTTCATCCAGTTTCTAAAATGTCAGTTGAAATTTAATGTTTCTAATCAAATATTGGTGATAACTTCTAAATGCTTAGCATCTGTGTAAAGGCTTCCAAAATTTCTGCCTCTTTATCAGTGCTCCTCTGTCTTGGGCAAATTAGAAACAAGAGAAAGCCTATGGTTGTGTGGATTGGTTGGTGGCAAAGTCGTAGGGGAAATAAAAAAGGATATCTCTCAAAAAATTAATGTTGTCCTTTTTTTACGCAGGCAGGTCAGATTTTTTTTTTAAGCAGTAAAGCAGAAGGATTTCTTTTGGGAAAGGAGTTATCTAGATGGATATAGTTATGGGTCAGGAAAAAATGTCTATTTTGAGCAATGGACAATTGATTTTTATACACAATGTCAAGGATGTCATATTTTGCAAAATCTTCAGAATACTTAAAAGAGGAACATATTCTGGAACGTAGAAGTCTGCTTGAAGAAACAACAGCAATTTTGATTTTAAGTGAGACCAATATGCCTCATTAAATTATTGGAGTGGTTTGAAGGTATTTTTATGGTGGTGACCAAACAATGTATTCTATGACATGTACTGTACATAGACTTTTCTGACAGCATTTGATAGAGTTTCACATTTGAAGATACTATTCTGCAGACTTCTGGCAAATGCATGGAATTTCAGTTATACAGACAGAAAATGATAACCAAATGAGTCTCTCCAGCCTTTTGGTTAATAATAAATAGTCACAGAATACAACACAGGACAGAGAGTTTCTTCTATAAAATAGAAATAAATCAGATAATTTGGCACCTTTTGCTGGAAATTATGGTTATAATTGAGACTGGGGACAGGAAAACCTGATATGATGAAAACTGCATAAAATTATAAGGTAACAAAAACTGCAGGGTGAGGAAGTGTATTCAGGTTAAATTATTCATGTGTATTGCAAACAGCCTTTGAGGCTTGCAGTGCATCTTTCACCCCTTTCTTGGAATCAAGACACAGGGGGCAAGCACAAATGAGAAAAGTATGAAAACAAAGCCAAGGGAACTCCAGGAACAAGAAGGAATGGATCCAGCAAGGTCAGTGTAGCACCAGAAAACAAGAGGAGATGTATTCAAAAGTTTATTGTATAAAAAAATATTTTCATTGACATCTGCATCTGTCTGCATTGATCTGGAATGTAAACATTGGAATTACTATAACTGGATATAAAAATCCTTATCTGGATATATCTTGAAGTATTACCCTAAGAAAGTCTTGATGAATATGTATTTATACATATATATATATATACAAAAACATACATATACTTTAGCATTTACATTTATCAAATTCATTGTTGAATAAAATACAGCTATTTTCCTTCCCTATCTGTACGAGATACAAGCATGTATTACACAATTATAAGTAGTTTTCTAAGGTAGCCAAGCTGGGAAAGAAAATATTTATTATGTAGATATTTTAAATTGCCACATTAATTGCTAGGAGCACAGAAAACAATACAGATTTTCCACATTTATATTCAAAGCATATTTTAGAGTGACAAAACACTAGCAAAAGCTTCTAGTACGCCATTTCACAACATGATGTAAAAACTTTGAGGAAGCTGTTGCTAAACTGTAATATCTGTGCATAGATTAATTTGGCAGAGTTCCTTGGGAAGAAGAGGGAAGATAGATGTTTTGGTGGGGAAAAAGAAACCTGCTGATTTCCTGAGTAATTAGAATGCAAGTGTGACAATCCACATGGAGCAGCATCTGTCACCAAGGCAATCTGATATTAGGTGGAAAGAATGAAGCAGGAAGCAGTTCCTGATCAGTGTTCAGCCAGCATAGGAAGAAAGGTGCCTAGGAATACTTCTGGTGGAGTGCTTTGTAGTTCAGTCATGACATGTTTTCCCTTGTGGTGCCACATTAGAACCTCTAAGAGGCATTGTCCCTGGGCTGGAAGGTTACATAGATCTTCTTAGCGTCAGTTTTTTGGGTTTCAGACCCTTTGCACTTCAGCAAAGCCATCTCTGCTGAATAAAGTTACTCCCTTTCTAGAAGGAGATTATAGGCAGAGCAATAATTATAAATAAGATATCATATTAACACTGCAAAATACTTATAAAATTACAGATTTACTGGCATAGCTAACCACTACATGTTTTCTCAAATTACAATAGTAACAAATGACGAAGATTGTCGAGGGGAAAACATTCTCAAAACTACAATGTGCATTTACATATGTGCAAGTGTATTAAAGGACTGAAAGGTGCAAGGGGACAAGGGTCATGATGAAAGGAAAAAGTGGAATTTGGGAAAGCTGGTAGAAGAGCTTTAGATTCCTTCACTTTACTTCACCTTCCTCCTGTGTTATCCAGTCTCTGTTTGAGAATGGGATTCAAATGGATGCAAACATGTCCCTTATCAGAAATTTTCCTACACCATTTAAGGGGCTTTGCAGTACTGTGATAGGCAAGGTATTTACTTCACCATGTTCTCCAAACAAATAAAAGTCAATTCTATTTCCTCGGGGATGCAATCTGAACGAGAGGTTCGGGAATGAGAATTATTTATCTTTTGTATATAATGATTCCCCAGAAAATACATCAAATGACTCAAGGAAATAAAATACTAATAACATTATTGATACCATCACCTATGAATAGTCAATGAGCCTGCAGTTCTCAGGACACTTTGAGTAAAGTATACAAAATCTCTTTCCTTGCAAATAGGATTTTCTTTGTGAATTTATAATACATACACTGATGCTTAGAGATCTGTTTTGCAGACCCTGTACAAGCTTTTCCAATATTCAGCTATGCTGTCTTTAAATATATACAGTAATTTCACGAATACAAGCCGCACCAATTTGACCAAAATTTTGGTGGAAACCCGGAAGTGCGGCCAATATTCCGGGGCGGCTAATACATTAACAAAATTCTAAAAGCTGCCAACACGGAAGTGAGAGCCCGCGGCAGCCCCAAGTCAAGCTGGAGCCCGGCCGGCCCCCGCAGAGGTGGGAAAGCCTGGCAGAGGCGGGGCCAGCAGTGTGGGGGGCGGGCGGCAGAGCCTGAGCCAGCAGGGCGGGGCAGGGCGGGGCGGGGGAGCCCGGGAGAACTGGGGCTAGCAGTGCAGGGGAGCATGGCAGAAGCAGGAAGGCCGGCGGGTGGGGCTGCCTGGCAGCGGGGGAAGCCCAGCAGAATCGGGGCCAGCAGCGTGGGGGAGCCCGGCGGTGCGGGGGCCTGCAGTGCCGGTCAGGGCGAGGAAACGCGGCGGCGGTGCAGACGGGAGGGGGCGGCCGGCGAGCCTGGTGGCGGCGGCGGCAGCCCTGCCGGCGGGGCGAGCGAACGCGGCGCTCACGAAAGCGGCGCGGGGCGAGCGAGGCGCGGCGCGAGCGAAAGCGGCGCTCGCGAAAGCGGCGCTCGGCGAGCGAAAGCGGCGCCCGCGAAAGCGGCGCTCGTGAAAGCGGCGCGGGGCGGGCGCGGCGCAGGGCGAGCGAACGCGGCGCGAGCGAACGCGGCGCGGCGCGGGGCGAACGCGGCGCG